>NW_007087158.1:9442-11099 GCF_000164805.1 Carlito syrichta | reverse complement strand
GCCACTGCACTCCAGTCTGGGTGACAGAGTGAGACTCCAACTCAAAAAAAAAAGGGGGAGACCAGAAAGTTGTCCGACCAGATGGATCGCTTGTGTTTAAACACACACACCCACCTGGAGACAGGGCCAGAGAAGGCCCCAGGGGAGGGTCGCAGGCCTGTGCACCCCGAAACAGAAATGCTCACCAGGACGCAGAGCCCACCCCTGCAGTGGCCATCACAACCCACGCGAAATAGGCCTGCGAGGACGTCACCCTGCGCTGCTGCCTGACCTCCAGCTGGACCACCCTGGGGCATCGATCACTTCAGCACAGGCACGCAGTCCTCGGTTCCCTTCAAAAGGCTGCGTCTTCCTTGGCCTCCCAGAAGACACATGCTCACTATTGTGTGTGTGTTCCATGGCCGTGCCACTCCAAGGAGATGCCAGTTCCTGTCAGAGAGCCTCTCTCTGCTTTTGTTTTGGTCTTTTGAGTCAGGGTCTCACTCTGTCGCCCAGGCTGGATTGTAGTGGTACAAACTTGGCTCGCCACAGCCTTGACCTCCTGGGCTGAGGCGACCCTCCCACCACAGCCTCCTGAATAGCTGGGACTGCAGGCGCCACCACCATGCCTGGCTAACTTTTATATTTTTTGGTAGGGACGAGGTCTCACCCTGTTGCCCAGGCTGGTCTCAAACTCCTGGGCTCAAGCCGTCCTCTCATCTCAGCCTCCCAAGTGCTGGGATTACAGGTATGAGCTGCCACCCCCGGCCCTCCCTCTGTTTGATATTTAGACAATGGTCTCTAATTTTACCCTCGGACCAGAGGAGCCTGGAAAGAGGTTCCGGGAGAAACGGGTGATTCCGAGGCAGGAAATACGCACGGAGTTGGAGCATCTCACAGTTCCAGAAAGTAGGAATGTGCTCAGAACACCAACACCGTGTTGACGAGAATGCCGAAGGGACACAGGGCAGCCAACAGAGCGCCCAGGGCCAGAGCAGGTGCAATCTGAGCCACAAAATAAATCATGCAGTATCGGGTTTATACAAAGTACAAAACAAGGCCAGGCATGGTGGCTTATGCCTGTAATCCCAACATTTTGGGAGGCCAAGGTGAGAGGATCGCCTGAGCTCAGGAGTTCGAGACCAGCCTGGGTAACATATCAAGACCCCATCTCTACAAAAAATAAAATGTTTTAAATTAGCTGGGTGTCAGATGCATGCCTGCAGTCCCAGCTACTTCAGAGGCTGGGGCAGGAGGATCACTTGAGCCCAGAAAGTTGAGGCTGCAGTAAGCTATGATCACACCACTGCACTCCAGCCTGAATGACAGAGCAAGACCCTATCTTTAAAAAAAATTTTAAACTAACTTTTGGAGGCCAGGGTATGAGGATTGCCTGAGCCCGGGGTTTAAGACCAGCCTGGGCAACTTGGTGAGACCTTGTCTCTACAATAGATCAAAAAATTAGCCAGGCGTGGTGGTGCGTGCTTGTAGCTCCAGCTACTTGGAAGGCTGAGGCGGGAGGATCACCTGAGCCCAGCAGGATGAGGCTGCGGTGGCTGTGAACATGCCACTGCACTCCAGCCTGGGTGGCAGAGTGAGACTCTGACTCAAAAATAAAAATAGCCGGGCTCAGTGGCTCAGTCTGTAATCGCGCACTTTGGGAGGCTGAAGTGAGTGG
>NW_007087158.1:4310-8866 GCF_000164805.1 Carlito syrichta | reverse complement strand
AAAAAAAAAAAAAAAAAAACAACGTATGATTGGATGAATGTGGTCACAATTCTTAGTGAGTTCCCAATGTGCACAGCAGAAACGTTTGTTTGAAGTTTGCTCTTTGTGGGCCTTTTCATTAAAAGCAGGTGCTCACAAATGCATGTGCATCCAGAAAGCAACATCATGGATAAGGTGTCACTGTGAACTTCAGAAATGGGACCATGCATGGGGTCATGAAGAAAATAAAACCTAAAAAGCACAGGATGTTAAGAGATCTCATAGAGGCCGGGCACTATGACTCATACCTGTCATCCCAGCACTTTGGGAGGTGGAGGTAAGAGGATTGCCTGAGCCCATGGGTTCAAGACCAGCCTGGGCAACTTGGTGAGACCTCATCTCTATAATAAATTTTAAAAATGAGCCGGGCAGGGTGGCACGCACCTATAGTTCCAGCTACTTGGAAGGCTGAGGCGGAAGGATCACCTGAGTCCCTCAGGTTCAGGCTGCGGTGGCCATGAGTGTGCCCTTGCCCTCCAGCCTGGGTGACAGAGTAAGATGCCAACTCAAAAAAGAGAGAGAGAAAGAGAGATCTTGTGCGGCCCACAGGCCGTGGGTCAAACATGCCTGGTCTACGGTAGCAAATGTTAGGCTCAGGGGTTTTGCCAAGGAGGAGACAGTGGCTGAAGCCACCGGGAATGGCCCTCAGATGACAGGAGTGTCATGTGACTCACTGTCATGCTGGCTTAGTGCACATGTGGAAGTGTACACAACAGCAATCATTAAAAGAAAATGTAGGACTATTTTATACTAGCTTCACAATTTTTCTGTCTATTTGACTGTTCTAAACATAGTGGGTTTTGTGTGTGTTTTTGTAGAGTCAGGGTCAGGCTCTGTCGCCTGGGCTGGAGTGCAGTGGTGTGATCACGGCTCACTGCAGCCTTGAACTCCCGGGCTCAAACCATCTCCCACCTCAGCCTCCTGAGTAGCTGGGACTACAGGTCCCACGATGCCCAGCTAATTTTTACAATTTTTTTTGTAGAGATAAGGTCTCACTGTGTTGCCCAGGCTGGTCTCGAACTCCTGGGCTCAAACGATCCTCCCACTTCAGCCTCCTTCCCAAAGTGCTGAGATTATAGCAGCCACCACACTCATCCTAAACTTAGAAGTTTATTTTAGCCGGGCTCAGTGGCTCAGCCTGTAATCCCAGCACTTTGGGAGGCTGAGGTGAGTGGATTGCCTGAGCCCGCGGGTTCGAGACCTGCCTGGGCAACTTGGCGAGACCTCATCTCTACAGTAAATCAAAAACTTAGCCAGGCGTGGTCACACACACCTGTAGTTCCAGCTACTTGGAAGGCTGAGGCGGAAGGATCGCCGGAGCCCAGCAGGTCGAGGCTGCGGTGGCCGGGAGCGGCCACTGCACTCCAGTCTGGGCGACAGAGTGAGACTCCAACTCAAAAAAAAAAAAGGAGTTTATTTTAAAAAACAACAAAGACACACAAGCTATGCCTCAGGCTGTGAACTGAAAGCACCTGCATCCTGGCGGGCACTGGGTGGGAGCACGGACCCCACTCCCACCAGGCATCTGACAGGCCGGCCCAAGCCCTCTCCCTGCCCACCCAACTTGCTCACAAACCTGTGCTGCCCAAGGGTGAGGGGCTCAGGTGTCGTGAGCACCCCAGGAGCCGAGCTCTGTCCCATGTGGGTAGGTGGCCCCGTCACACTCTAGGAGGCAGCTGTGTGTGCAGTGGCTTCTGCAGGACACCTGGTGGGAGCCACCTGCCACGGTCCCTCCGCCACCAGGTTTCCCGTGAAGGGGCTTCAGAGCTAATTTTCCAGAATGTCCTAGGAGGTGATGTGAGATGATTTCCTCTGGAACAAATGGCTGAACTGGGGAACGGAGCATTTGCAAAGGCACTGTTTGTTGACTTTAATAAAGTCAAGTAGTCGAGATTTGTTTCTTTTTCTCATTATTGCTCGGAATGAGCACTTCTGGGATAAAGACACCTTCGGCTGTTCTTGAAAAAAAATAAATGAGTAATGACAGCCGGGCTTCCAGGGATGCGCCAGGGAGCCCAGCCAGGGGAAGGGAGGCACTGGTCGTGGATTCCTTGGTGCCCCAGCGGCCCTTCTCATGTCCAGGGAGTCCGGGTGGGCAGGAGGAGACCTCCAAAGGAGCTCTGGGCCGGCAGGGAAAGCCCGTAAGTGTGGCCCCTCATGGTGAAGGCCAGCCAGGGGACGTGAGAGAGGCCCAAACCCACCCTGGGGGGCAGCAGAGGGCGTGAACCACCACGAGAGAGGCTGAGAAAAGGAAGAAGCGTCATTTAGCAAGGAGCCAGGTGTGGGGGCTCACACCTGTCATCCCAGCACTTTTGGAGGCCGAGGAAATTGCTTGAGCCCAAGACTTCGAGACCAGCCTGGGCAACATGGAGAGACTATCTCTACAAACAAATTTTAAAAACTGCCAGGCACAATGGCTCACACCTGTCATCCCAGCACTTTGGGAGGTAGAGGCAAGAGTGTTGCCTGAGCCCAAGGGTTCGAGACCAGCCTGGCCAACTCGGCGAGACATTGTCTCTACAATAAATCCAAAAATTAGCCGGGTGTGGCGGCATGTGCCTGCAGTTCCAGCTACTTGGTAGGCTGAGGCGGAAGGGTCACTGGAGCCCAGAAGTCGAGGCTGTGGTGGCCGGGAGCATGCCACTACACTCCAGCCTGGGTGACAGAGTGAGACTCTGACTCATAAATAAATTTTAAAAGTCCACACCTAGGGATTAAGGACCTCCGTCAGGTGATTTCATGGCAGGGGCCGAAGCCAGGTGTCCTTGGTGAGGGCATGGAGACCAGATATGAAGACCCCGGGCCAAGGAAGGACAGACAGTCTGGGCTGGTGTGGGACCCAAAGAGGATAGGACTCTGAAGTCCTTGTCTCTCGGGCTCCTCTGCATTGGCCTCTGTTACCTGACCAAAGTGTCTAGGGTCACCATGGGGTCACAGCCCGGGGCCACCTTGGCCACACGTCAGAGCGTCTGCTCCAGGGACAGAGTAGCCCAGTGACTGTCCCAGGACTGGGCACCTCGGGCTTCCTAGAACCCCCCACATCACAGTCAGGGGCCCAGTTTCATGCCCTACAGAGCCCCCATGATAGTGCCATACCGTCAGGCCAGCAGGTGGGAGTAAGGGGATCCCCCCACCGGGGTCATGTGCTCCAGGGGTGGCCGTGCCATCAGCAGGCACGAGGGGAGTTTCCTGAAGGAAATCAGAGATGCTGGAGTCAGAGCAACAGAGATGGATGGCAGGCAAGGCTGGATCAAGGAGCTCAGATGCGACATGGCTGTGTATGCAGTTGGTAAACATAAGTGAGCAGACAGCTGTGGTTCTGAAGGGTTTTCTGCACTGGGCTTGTCTGTTTCTCAACTGTTTTGTTCTCTCAACAATCTGTGTGAGCACCTGCTGGCACACTTTGACCAAGGCTGTGCTTGTTTTGGCTTTGGGGCCTGTCCCAGTGTGATCAACCCGGGCCGCCAGCAGCATAGGTAGCAGTCCTGTGGGGCCCAGACAGGCTTCCGCAGTGGAAGCCAGCCCCTCCTAGGGCCGCAGAGCAGCACAGGGCGCAGGTGGGACTCCAGCCCCCACCATGACCCTGGCCACAGCCAGCATGACGCAGGGCCCTGACTCAGCCTGGCTGCTGTGGAAGTCCATTTGCAGTTTCCTTTTCTTTATATTTAATTAGGAAAAAAAGTTTATTTAGAAAGTAGATGGAAGAGAGAGAGTGGGAATCCACTTACCCAAGATTAGAGAGCGGGCCAGAGCTTAGAGAAAAGCATGGCCGCTGCTGCTTGAGGTTGGATGCTTTCTTTAAAACATTTTTTTATTTTAAAGATGTGGGGTACAATTCAGGGTTAGGTATACAAATGGTCATTGTACAGGTAAGGTTTGGGCCTCCCTTTGGTCCGCACATCACCTGGTTTGAGATCAGGTGTCCTTATTGATGAAATGTGTCCCCTCCCCTTGCAATTTTCTTAATTTTTTTTTTTTAGAAATGGGATCTTAGACAGGCATGGTGGCTCGTGCCTGTCATCCCAGCACTTTGGGAGGCAGAGGCGAGAGGACTGCCTGAGTCCAGGAGTTTGAGCCCAGTCTGGCAACTTGGAGAGAAGTCAAAAAATTAGCCGGGCATGGTGGCTCACGCCTGTCCTTCCAACTACTTGGAGGGCTGAGACGGAAAGGTGGCCTGAGCCCAGCGGGCCGAGGCTGCGGTGGCCGTGAGCGTGCCCCGGCACTTCAGCCTGGGCAACGGAGTGAGACTCCGACGCAAAAAAGGAAGAAGGAATAGGATCTTGCCGTGTTACCCAGGCTGGTCTTGAACTCCCGATCGCAAGGGATCCTCCTGCCTCAGAGGATCCAGACTCAGCTGGGATCCAGACTCAGCTGGGACCACGGCTGAGTCACTGCGCCGGGCCCTGGGCCTCGGGCTCTTTCTGCAAGACGGAGGCGAGCGCTTCCACTCCGCCGAGAGCTGTGCGGAGGGGAGGAGAGGCATCCGGGGGCCCGGGCTCGCGGGGGCACAACCGCCT
>NW_007087158.1:2376-3208 GCF_000164805.1 Carlito syrichta | reverse complement strand
CCGGCCCTTCGCTCCCGTCCCCGCGCCCACATCCAGGGACTCGACGCCCGCCCACCCCGCGCCACCGGCACCAGAGCTCCGCGAGCTTTGGGTCCACGCGAGCCGCCGGGTGGGTCCAGGCGGGAGGAGGGCGCAGTGGTCCTGCAGCCCTGGGCTGGCAGGACGTGGCAGCTGTGGGGACGGGGAGTCGACCTGGTGCCCGCCGGCTGCCCCAGACCTAAGGCCATCCAGGAGGGCACCGGCCACCTCCCTGCTGCCCCATCCCGACGCCTGAGGGTCCCCACGGCGAGCTTCCTCCCAGCCAGGCGGCCTGCGAAGCCGGGTGCCCCCTCTCAGCCCCTTGAAGCTCAGCCCCCGGGGTCATGGTGGCCCCAGCTTGGATGGACAGTGGAGCCAGGCCTGCAGTCCACTCCAGAGGTGCCCCAGAGGGGGCTGGGTGGGAGAAGGACCCGTGGAGGGGACCTTCACACCCAGAAGGAGGGACCCCCTGCTGGACCAGGCTGCTTGATGAGCCCCGGACGGTTCCCAAGTTTCTCGCTGCCCGGAGAGCCGTCGGGCACCCCTCCTGCACCCAAGGGTCACTCGCCTGCCCCCCACCGGCCTCTCTCAGACTGGCCAGAAGCAGCGAGTGGACCCTGGAGTCCAGTCTGTGAGTGAAGAGCTTGGTCGCCGGGCAGTGCCCCTGGCTGGAGCTTGGCGGCCGGGCAGGGCTGCCCGCCCGCCTGGAGTGGTGGCCTGCCTTCGCCGGCTGGCGGCGGACGGCGGCCTCTGGCGGCCCTCGGGGGGACGACGTGCCAGCGCTCGGCCCAGCCGGCGGCAGAGGTCTGCCGGG
>NW_007087158.1:0-1060 GCF_000164805.1 Carlito syrichta | reverse complement strand
GCACGTTGATGCGTGGTCCTGCCAGCCCGCTGGGCACCTGCCTCTGGGCTTGGGTCCCTCCAGGGGACCCAAGTGACTGGCAGGGGTGGACAGGGTGGCCTGGCGGGGGCAGAGCCCAGCATCCCCCACGTGGCGTCACGGCCCCTCCTCACCTGACCCCCAGACCCCCGCAGCCTGGGCACCTGGCCCTCCTTCCACACACCGGGTCCTCCCGCTCTTTCTGCCCCCACTCAGGCAAGATCGCTGTTCCCTGTCGCTTGGCAGTGGCGCCCCCAGGTGTCACCCCTGGGCTGTCTTCCCTGAGCACAGGTGCCTGCTCCACCCACCCACATAGCCCACCTGCTCAGGCATCAGCCAGACGTCCTGTAGTGTCCTGCTCTGCCACTCACTAGCTGGGGGACTGTGGGTGAGTGCCCCACCCTCTCTGAGCCTCAGTGTCCCCATCTGTAAAATGGGGATAACTGTATGGCCCGCTGCTCTAGGCTAACCCACAGTCGCCTGCTGAGCACCTCCCGTGCGCTGAGCCGCAAGGAGCCACGGTGCCAGGGCTGGGGTGAGCATGGGAGCCCTCGTGGAAGGTGCGTGGACCCCAGTTGGGGCCACCCGGAGAGTCACTGTCATCCATGACAGGCTGGCCACTGAGGCCCGTTTTTGTGTGCCCACTCGGTTCCCATTGATGCCATCCGCACCCCTGTGTGACGGGACCGGGCCTGGTGGTCCCAGCCGTGTCCCCAGCTGACACAGCCGGCACTCAGGAAGGACGCGGGGGCACAGAGGGACGGCAGATGATCAGAGGGAATCTGGGCGCGTCCTCTGGGGAAGATGGCTGGGAAGTCACTCCAGCCATGGCTCAGCCCCAGAGGTCGGGTGCAGGGGACCCCACGCGGCCAGCTGGGTCAGACATGGACACAGGACCACGGCCATCACGGACCGTGTGCTGCGTGACGGTGGGCGGGTTGCCCAGCCTCTCTGAGCCTTCACTCCTCATCTGTAAAATGGACGAATGGTAGCGGCTCTCCACCCCCCCCAGGCCGTGGGCAAGCCCCAGATTCGTGTGGAG
>NW_007087157.1:33216-46373 GCF_000164805.1 Carlito syrichta | reverse complement strand
CAGTCCAGCAGGTTGAGGCTGTGGTGGCCAGGAGCGGGCCACTGCACTCCAGTCTGGGCGACAGAGTGAGACTCCAACCAAAAAAAAAAAGTTACTGTTAAAGAAATGAAAAGACAAGTTACAGACTGAAAGAAAGTTTGCAAAGTGACACTAGTAAGATGGCAGCGTAGGAGACACCAGCCTTCTTCTGCCCATAAAAAACAGTCAAACAGCTAACCACAAATAAATACAGCCCCAGGAAAACTCAGCAGTCCAATTAACCCACAGCAAGACACTGAAGCAGTAAAAGGGAGAACCACCACACAATCAGGATTGCTGGGAGATCTGTGCAGCAGATATCTAGAGATGGCGAAGAACAAGGAGCCGGGACTGCCTCTACGAGCTGTGTGGTGGGTGCCACCATGGTCCCCAGGGGCATGCTCTGGTGAGGACTCCAGCAGTCTTTGCCACGAGACTTGGATAGCCACTGAGAGCCACAGACTTCCCTGCGGGTTTCACACCAGATGCAGCAGCAGTCCTTAGTGCCAGCCCCTACTCCGCAGAGAACACTGCCTGCTTTCGCCACTAAGGTAACCAGCCCCACTGCCCCTGGGGACTTCCTAGAGATGGAGGTGCAGCTGCAGCCCTCCCCTCCAAAGGAGCAGCTCTTGCACCGCCCAGGAATGGAGCAGCGTCCCCCAAGCTCACACCTGCTCCAGAGTCCGGAGCTGCAGCCACTGCACAGGTACCTGTACTGCGACTCTGCTCCAGGGCGCTTGAACTGCGTGCGCTCCAGACCCCCGCTCACAGGCTGCTTGGCCTGCACCTGAATCTCAGGCACCGGAGCACCACTGCCGCAGGCTAGCCAGTGCCCCAGGCGCCCAAGTTACTGTCTCGCTACAGGCACCCACACTCCCACCTCTGGCCCCCGAGTCACTGTCTCACTACAGGTACCATGATGGCACCCACAAGCCAGAACCACTGCCAAGAGGAATGAACCTGAAACCGAGAGGTCCCCAGTGGCGTTTGCCACCAAAGACCACAACAAGCCCTTGCTGCTGATGTGAACACTGCAGCCTTACGCATTTGGGACTCCTGAAATCTTCACTAATGATGATCTGAGCAAACAGTTTACAATGCTGGACCTTCCACAGAGCCACACAACTATAAGCTCGCGCCCTCACATTCACCCACAGGCAAAGGTCTTTCTCCAACAAAACCAGCTGGTAAAGTCTAGAAGTCATTGTTCTATCAAATGCAGAGATATCCCCACAAAGCTAAAGAAACAGAAAAAAAGCAGCAACAACAAGGAAACATGGCATGACCAAAAAAACACAATAGTGTTCCAGTAATCACCCCCAAGAAATGGAGATCTATGAACTGCCAGATGAAGAATTCAAAATAACAGTTTTAAGCAAGCTCTGTGAACTGTAAAACAACACAGACAATGAAATAAAAAAATAATACTACACAAACACAATGAGAAGAGAGACAGAAATCATACAAGAACCAAACAGAAACTCAGGAGCTGAAAAATAAAATTAAAAAAATAAAAATGCAATAGAAAGCATCGACAGTATAATGATCAAGCAGAAGAAATAACATGGAACAAGATGACAGGTTATTTGAAATTATCCAGTCAGAGAAAAAAATTTTTTTTAAATGAAGAAAGCCTACATGAATCAAAGGACACCATCAAGCAAAACAATTTTTGCACTATGGAAATTGAAGAAGCGAAAGAAAGGGCAGAAACCTTATTTAAATTAACAAGGGCTGAAATTTCACAATCTAGGGAGAAATATGGACATCCAGGTACAGAAAGTTAATGGGAACCCATACAGATTCGACCCAAAGATAATTTCATTGAGGCACATTATAATTAAACTGTCAAAAACAAAAAAATCAAGAGAATTTTATAAACAACAAGAAAAAAGAAACTAATTGCATACAAGGGAATCCCCATAAAACTATTAGTGGATTTCTCAGCAAAAACTTTGCAGACCAGAAGATAAGATGATATATTCAAAGGGCTGAAAGAAAAAAAACTGCCAAACAAGAATACTTTACCCAGCAAAGCTGTCCTTCAGAAATGAAGGAGAGATAAACACTTTCCCAGACAAACACAAGCTGAGGGAATTCATCACCACTAGACCTGCCTTACAAGAAATGATGAAGATTTCTTCAAGCTGAAATGAAAGAACACTAATTAGTAAAATAAAAACATATTAAAGTATAAAACTCACTGGTAAAGATAAATATATAATCAAATTCAGAATACTCTAAATTTGAAATGGTAGTGTGTAAATCACTTAATTCTGAAGTACTAAAATGAACTATAGCTACAATAATTTTTCATGAAGACAATATAAAAAGATGTAAATAGTGACATCAAAAATATAAAATGTTGGGGAGGGTCAGAGTAAAAGAATAGTTTTTGCATGCGTTGAAATTAAGTTGTTAGCAACTCAAAAGAGACTGCAATAAGTATTAAATGTAAGCCTCCTGATAACTACAAAGCAAAAGCCAAGAGTAGATGCACAAAAGATAAAAAGGAATCAAAGCACCCCACTGCAGAAAATAATCTAATCACAAAGGAAGACAGCAAGAGGAGAAAGAAACGAAGGGGTCTACAAGCAACCAGGAAACGATGAGCAAACTGACAGCAGCAAGTCCTCACCAGTCATCAATTACCTTGAGCATAAACGGATCAAACGCTCATGTCGAGAGATACAGAGCAGCTGAACGGATAAAGAAAAACAAGACACAACTACATGTGGCCTGTAAGAGACTCAATTCACCTTTAAAGACACACATAATGTGAAAAAGAAAGGATGGAAAAAAGATACTCCGTCAAATGGAAACTAAATGAGAGCAGAGAAAGCTGTATTTTTAGTAAATAAAACAGACCTTAAGTCAAAAACTGTAGAAGAGACCAAAAAGGTAATTATATTGTGATAAAGAGATAAATTCCACAAGAGGATATAAAATTGTAAATATATATGCACTCAACATCAGACTACCTAAATGTATAAAGAAATCAACAGATCTGAAGACAGAAATAGATAAAGACACAATAATAGTAGGAGACTTCAATACCCCAATTTCAAAAGTGGGCAGATCAGCCAGACACAAAATACTGCACTTGAACTACATGCTACACCAGATGACCTAACAGACATACAGGTTATTCTGTATCCAACATGCCTGGGACCAGAAGTGTTCTGAATTTCAGTGCTTTGTTTTTTTTTTTTTGGGGGGACGGCTGCATTATACTTACCAGTTGAGCACCCCCATCCAAAAATAATTAACCATGAATGTTCCGAAGAGCATTCCCTTTGAGCATCATATTGGTGCTCAAAAGTTTGAATTCTAGAGCATTTCACATTCTGGATTTTTGAACTGGGGGTACGCAACCTTTATACAGAACATTCCATCAAACAACAACAGAATACACATTCTTCTCAAGCACATACAAAAAATTCTCCAGGGTAGAACATATTTTAGGGCACAAAACAAGATTAAACAAATTCCTGAAGACCAAAATCATATATATAAGTATCTTTTTAGACCATGATATAAAACTAGAAATCAACAATATGACCAAAGCTGGAAAATTGACAAATTGTGGAAAGTAAAATTATTCCTGACAATCAGTGGGTCAGAGGAAATCAAAAGGAAAATGAAATAGAATCCTAAGAGAAACAAGAAGTGAAACACAATGTACAAAACATGGGATGCAACAAAAGCAGTTGTAAGAGGGAGGTTTATAGCAATAAATGCCTACATTAAAGAAAGACCTCAAATATGCAATCTAACTTTACACTTGAAAGAACTAGAAAAATAACTAAGCTCAAAATTAACAGAAGGAAGGAAATTTTTTAAAAAAACAGAAGAGAAATAAATGAAATAGAGACTATAAAAAATAGAAAAGATCACTAGCTAAGAGCTGGATTTCTGAAAAGATAAACCAAATCAACAAAGCTTTAGCTAGACCAATTTAAAAAAGAGAGAAGACTCAAATAAGAAACAAGAGGATATTACAACTGATAATACGGAAATACAATGGCTCATAAGAAACTATTATAAACAATTATTCACTAACAAATTGGATAACCAAGAGAGAATGGATAAATTCTTAGAATGCAACCTGACGGCTGGGTTCGGTGTCTCAGCCTGTAATCCTGCACTTTGGGAGGCCGAGGTGAGTGAATTGCCTGAGCCCGCGGGTTCGAGACCTGCCTGGGCAACTTGGCGAGACCTCATCTCTACAATAAATCAAAAATTAGCTGGGCATGATAGCGCGCGTCTGTAGTTCCAGCTACTTGGAAGGCTGATGAGGTGGAAGGATCGCCGGAGCCCAGCAGGTCGAGGCTGCAGTGGCCAGGAGCGGCCACTACACTCCAGTCTGGGCGACAGAGTGAGACTCCAACTCAAAAAAAAAAAAAGAAAAGAATGCAACCTAACAACTAAAATTAAGGAGAAACAGAAACTCTGAATAGAATTATAACTAGGAAGGAGACTGAATTAGTAATAAAAAAATTTCCTAAAAAAGAAAAGCCTAGGACCAGATGGCTTCATAGCAGAAATCTACAAAACATTTAAAGAAGAATTATGCCAGTCCTTCTCAAACTCTTCCAAAACAAAAAAACAAAAAACAAATGAGGAGAAGAGAGTACTTCCAAACTCACTTTACAAGGTTAGCATTATTCTGATACCAAAGCCAGGAAGGACATTAAAAGAATAGAAGATTACAGGCCAATATCCCTGCTGAATACAGATTCAAAACTCATCGACAAAAAACTAGCAAACTGAATTCAGCAACACATTAAAAGAATCATACATCATGATCAAGTGAGATTTATCCCTGGAATGCAAGAATAGTGTAACACACAAATCAATAAATGTGATATACCATATTAGTAGACTGAAGAATAAAAATCATATAATCAGCTCAACAGATACAGAAAAGAAAAAATTCAACACCCTTTCATGATAAACGCTCTTTTTTTTTTTTTTTTGAGTTGGAGCCTCACTTTGTTGCCCAGTCCGGAGTACAGAGGCATGCTCCCAGTCACCGCAGCCTCGACTTACTGGGCTCCGGCGATCCTTCCGCCTCAGCCTTCCAAGTAGCCAGAACTACAGGTGCAGGCTACCATGCCTGGCTAATTTTGATTTACTGTTAGATGAGGTCTCGCCAAGTTACCCGGGTGGGTCTCGAAACCACAGGCCCAGGCAATCCACTGGCCTTGGTCCCCCAAGTGCTGGGATTACAGGCTGAGACACCAAGCCCGGCCAAGAAATACTCTTAACAAATTAGCTACAGAAGTAATGTACCGCACTATAAAGACCATACATGACAAACCCACAGCTAACATACTCTACACGAAAACTGAAAACTTTTCCTCTGAGATGACGAACAAGACAAAGGTGCTCTCGCCACCTCCACTCAGCGTAGTACTGGAAGGGACAGCCAGAGCAAGCAGGCAAGAAAAAGAAATAAAAGGCATCCGAATCAGACTGGGAGAAGTAAAGCTGTCTCTGTTTGCCGACAACATGATCTTATGTGTAGAAAAACCCTAAAGACTCCCCAAAAAGACTGTTAAAGCTAATTAACTAGTTGCAAGATACAAATTCAACATACAACAGTCAGTAATATTTCTACACAGTAACAGTGAACTCTCTGAAAGAGAAATCAAAAAAGTAACCCCATTTACAACAGCACCAAAAACAATACTTAGAAGTAAATGTAACCAAGGAGGTAAAAGACCCATACAGTTAAAAATGTAACACTGAGCCAGGCTCGGTGGCTCAGCCTGTAATCCCGTGCCTTTGGGAGGCTGAGGTAAGTGGATTGCCTGAGCCTACGGGTTCGAGACCCGCCTGGGCAGCGAGACCTCATCTTTACAATAAAATCAAAAAATTAGCCGGGCGTGGTAGTGCGCGCCTATAATTACGGCTACTCGGAAGTCTGAGGCGGAAGAATTGCCGGAGCCCAGCAGGCGAGGCTGCGATGGCCGGGAGCGGCCACTGCACTCCAGTCTGGGTGACAGAGTGAGACTCCAACTCAAAAAAAAGTAACACTGATGAAAGCAACTGAAGATGACAGAAATAAATGAAAAAACTCCCATGTACCAGGATCAAAAAAATATTGTTAAAAATGTCCACACTACTCAAAGCATTCCAGATTCAATACAATCCCTTCCAAAATCCCAATCACGTTTTTCACAGAAATAAAAAATTTAACAATCCTAAAATTTTATGGAACCACAGAAGACCCAGAATAGCCAAAGCAATCCTGACAAAAAACAAAAAAGCTAGAAGCATCACACTTCCTGATTGCAAACTGTATTACAAAGCTATAATAACCAAAACAACATAGTGCTGGCATAAAAACACTAAGATCAGTGTAACAGAATAGAGAGCCCAGAAATAAATTCATGCAGCAAACTAATCTTTGATAAGGGCACAATGAATACACAATGCTCAAAAGTAAAGTGTCTTCAACAAATGGTGCTAGGAAAATTAGGCGGCAACATGCAAAAAAATAAAACCAGACTTCTATCTTACGCTACCTACAAAAATTAACTCAAAATGGATCCAAGACTTACCAGGTACGGTGGCTCATGCCTGTAATCTCAGCACTTTGGGAGGTTGAGGCGAAAGGATTGCCTGAGCCCAAGGATTTGAGACCAGCCTGGGCAAATGGCAAGACCTCGTCTCTACAATAAATCAAAAAATGAGCCAGGTGTGATGGCGCATGCCTGTGGGTCCAGCTATTCGGAAGGCTGAGGCAGAGGGATCGCCTGAGCCCAGCAGGGCGAGGCTGCGGTGGCTGTGAGCCTGCCACTGTACTCCAGCCTGGGTGAGAGTGAGACTCGGACTCAAAATAAAAAAGGATTAGACTTAAATGTAAGACCTGAAACCATAAAGCTTCCAGAAGGGAAAACGGAAAAACTCCTTGACATTAATCTTGGCAGATTTTTTTGGATATGACACCAAAAGCACAGACACCAAAAGCAAAAATAAACAAGTGGGATTTCATCAAACTCAATGATTCTGCTCAGCAAAGGAAGCCGCCAACAAAACAAAAAGGCCGTATACGGAATGGGCAAACAAGCATGCAAGCTAGACACTGACTACACACAGGAGTTAGTATCTAAAATATTTAAGGAACTCGCAGCAAAAAAAAAAATTCAGATTTAATAATGGGTAAAGGGCCTGAATAGATATTTTTCCAAAAGTATACAAATGATCAACATGTACATAAAAAGGTGTTCAGCATCAATAATCACTAGGGAAATGCAAATTAAAACCATAATGAAACATCACCTCACACTTGTTAAGATGTCTAGTATCAAAGAGACAAGAGATAACACATGTTGGCAAAATGTGAAGAAAGAGAACCCTTGGCTACTATTGGTGGGAATGCAGCCATTATGGAAGTACAGCCATTTTGGAAACAGTACATAAGTTCCTCAAAAAATTAAAAATAGAACTAGCATATGATCTAGCAATCCCGTTTTTGTGTAGATATCTGAAGGAAGTAAGATCAGTATCTCTAATGATATCTCTACTCCCACGTTTAAGCACCTTTATTCATAACAGCCAAGACGCAGAAACAACCTAAGCGGTCTATGACAGGTTAATGGATGATAAAAGTGTGCTACATGCATGTATACACGCTGCAGTATTCAGCCATAACAAAGAAAATTCTGCCATTGGCCACAACAGGAATAAACCCGGACGGCATTATGCTAAGCTAAATAAGTCAGACAGAGAAATACATTTGACACTTAAACAATACAGGTCTGAATTGTGCAGGTCCACTTATAAGTGGATTTTTTTCAACCAAATGCGAATTCTATTTGTAAAACATGAAACCCACAGAGATACAGGGCCAGCTCTTTTGGATACACAAGTACTGCAAGACTAACTTCAGGACTCGAGTGTGCACAAACTTGGGGATACATGAACATCCTGGAACCAATACCCCAAGTATACAAAGAGACAATTGTACTGTGTAGTATCGCTTAGATATGGTATTTTTTTAAAATTCAAATAAAAAAGCAGAAGTTTGCAAAACACATCTCATAAAGAGCTTGTATCCAAAATATGTTAACTCAAAACTTAATGCTATTTACAGTCTTTACATTGTACCAGTGCTGTAAGCAATCTAGAGGTGATTTAAGGTACACAGGAAGATAGGCATAAATTATATGCAAATACTATGCATTTTGTCTAAGGGCCTTGAGCATCCAGTGATTTTCAGATCCAAGAGGGACCCTAGAACCAATCTTCCACAGATATTGAGGGATGACCGAGTAATTAACTCCAGCCACCCTCTGCTCCCCCTGCTCTGATAAACTCCATGAGGACACTTTTGTCCGTCCTGTTTACTGTTACATCCCCAACATCTAAAATAGGACCAAGTAGGCACGCAAATATGTAATAAGTGAATAAACTGTGCTAAAATATAGTGGTTTTTCATTTACTGAGATTAAAGATTACTCACAATTGAAATGTGTTGTTTTCAGAGAAGTATTTACAAAAAGCACCCAAGTCTTCTCCCTTATTTAATAATTTAAAACAAAACACAAGACCGCGTGCGGTGGCTCACACCTATAATCCCAGCACTTTGGGAGGCCGAGATGAGTGGATTGCCTGAATCCACAGGTTTGAGATCAGCCTGGGCAAATTGGCAAGACCTCATCTCTACAATAAGTTTTTTTTTTAAAAATTAGCCAGGCGTGGTCATCCACCCATGTGGTTCCAGCTACTTGAAAGGCTGAGGCGGAAGGACCACCTGAGACCAGCAGGTAGAGGTTGCAGTGGCTGTGATCTTGCCACTGCACTCCAGCCTGGGCAACAGAGTGAGACTCCAACTCTAAATAAATAAATACATACATACATAAAAGAAAGAAACAAACACAAGCTACCAAAATAACGTTTTAATTATAGCTGTAAGTTCTTCTGTACAGTTTTGTCTTTTTACAATATTCACTCGCCTCCTTTTAGCCTCTCTGTCTCTAGCGGTGTGTCTTATTTTTGTAAATAGAGTCTAAGAAGAATCGGGGACAATGCTGTTAGTGGACATAAAATTAGAGATTAATTCTGTCTTTGTAATTGGGTAGCTGTGAGGACTTAGACCTCATTTGTGTGATGAGGAGGAGTTGGACAAGAGACTGGCTTTTTATAGTAACAGAATAGACATAGCAACGTTTACTCTCTGAACTACTTTTAGGTGTACAGTTCTGTGGCATTAAGTACATTCGTGTTGCACTGCAGTCACCACCACCATCCATCTCCAGAGTCTTTTCATCTTCCCAAACCGGAACCCTGTATCTATCAGATACTCACTCCCTGTTACCCCTGCTCCTGGCAGCCAGCATTCTGTTTTGTGTCTCTATGAGTTTGACCTTTTTAGGCACCAGTATAAGTGGAATCATACAACACAGGCCATATTTTGACCTGTGAATGCCTTTCGCAATAATGAAGGATCGCTTGAACCCCTTCAGGAAATTTAAAAAATCTTTTTGTCATTTTGTGTGATACATGATGAAAAAAATTTGATGTAACATTTTATTATGGATCAGTGCATTGTTAAAAGTTGTATTTTGAAATTATGTCATTAACATTCATAATATATAAATTTTGACTTTTCAACTGAAAAGTGACATGTTTTATTTAAAGTATTTTGGAAATAAAAAGCATGTTTTCTCAGATCTTTTTTTTTTTTTTTTTCTTGAGTTGGCGTCTCACTCTGTCGCCCAGACTGGAGTGCAGTGGCCACTCCCGGCCACCGCAGCCTTGACCTGCTGGGCTCCGGTGATCCGCCTCAGCCTTCCAAGTAGCTGAAACTACAGGCGCGCGCTACCACGCCTGGCTAATTTTTTGATTTATTGTAGAGATGAGGTCTTGCCAAGTTGCCCAGGCGGGTCTCGAACCCGCGGGCTCAGGCAATTCACTCACCTCAGCCTTCCAAGGCGCAGGATTACAGGCTGAGCCACCGAGCCCGGCTAATAAAATAATTAAAGTCTGATCTTTTAGAAGGCAAATTCCCCAACAACATACAGAGGCTTTGTTATCTCTTAAAAGTGAGCTTAGTCCTGTCAGCATGCCTACTTCTTTTGAGCAAAGTTTTGTGTAGAAACACCTTCTCAAAACCATTACCTTGGAAACCACTTGGCATGCTCCACCCACGGATCATCACCAGACTCCCAGCACCTCAAGCCACCATCACAACAAAAGCATTTGACATCATCATTGCGACCTAAAGGGGGAAAAAAAGACCAGAAATGGAAACCACACGTGTTCTAATACGTACACCAAAACAAACAGACAAAACGCGTTTCTTACCCACGTAATAAAAACCAGCACTTGCAAGCTGCTCGGGCTGCACGGGAACACTGGAAGGCCAGTACATGAACGTCCTCATCCGAGCTGTGTGTGTCTGCATGCTCAGATTTGAAATGCTAAACCTGAGTGTTTCTAGAGAGTTTTCCAAGAACGGGCAGCTGGGAAAGTGTCTCCGGTGTTCCGACACGGCATCGTCCTTCGGCTCCCAGTTACTCAGCTTCCCACCACAGGCAAAGCAGGCTACCCTGTCTCCAGGTCCCACATAATAGAAACCAGCTCTTGCCAGTTCTGATGGTGACAGAAAGGTTAATGGCCACGAACGGTAAGTAAGAAGTCTGGCTTCTTCAGTACTCATTGCATAACTGTAGGGACTAGTCTTCAGTGGAGAGAAATCTTCAACTGCCCCAGAAGTAAGGGGGTTTGGTGAAAGGCTGGAATAAGAACCACTGAATGAGCCACTGTGCTCCAAAGTAGGGGACAGTGAATGTGCAAAACTGTTTCTCACTGGAGTGTTCTTAGAGGTGGAGCCCGGACTAGCTGAAACCAGATTCTGAATAAAGCTACAGCTAGGATAGAGCTGTCTATGCTTCTCAACAGGACTGTCTCCGTGTTTCCAGTTATCCAGCATAAGGCCACAACAGAAGCATTTGACCTTGTCATTCACACCCATGTAATAGAAACCAGCACGAGCAAGACTCCTCTCTGAGACAGGAACACCGGCAGGGAAAGTTGAATATGTAGACATTCTGTAGAGTTCACACGAAAAGTCATACTTCATTGTTTGTTTGTTGCTGTTTGTCCAATTTGACAAGACCGTGCTATCTTCCATTATACTCTTAATGTTTTTGATTCGAGGGACCTCGAACAACTCTTTGGGAGGTAGTTTTGTGCATTAGTAGGTGACAGTACTGTTGGATAGCTAAAACCTTCACGTGAAATTTCTTCACTCTAAATTAGATTTTTACCATGAAAAGAAAGCAAATGATACTTTTACTTATGCAGAATTCACTACATTTCCTTTACTGGATTTACATGAGTTTATAGTCAAGTAGGATGAGTATCTTTCCTAAATTACCAAGACACTACTTAGGGTTCTTTGTAACTGTATGAACTCTTTTAGGTAATCCAAGTGCTATCTGCTCATAATTTAGTGTAATACTATCCAAAAAGCCAAAAAACGTTGATGCATTTCTAAAAGTGTTAATATTCCTTGCTTTTTTTTTAAGGTTTATATTCTCAAAACTGTAAGCAACTACAGAATACCTAAATTATGCCTTTAATCTACATTCAAGTTAAAGCACTGAAGCCTCGATATCAGGCCAATCTTTAATTGTGCCACAGGAGTGAAAAATTACAGGCAAGCTTCTTTTCCTAGAGGCACTTTAATATGACATCCAAAAATCTCATTTTATTCTAGTAAACAAAAGTAATTAAAGTCTTCATACAGTTACGCCGTCAAAGCCTAATTTCACATAGCTTATAATCTTAATATTTCCTTAAGTGGGTTATACTGCTTAACAATTTTGGGGGAAGTCACAAGCTTTGTTGAACCTGTGCCTGTTCTAGTGCACATATGTCAAATTAAGTTTGCTTAAAGTTCACAAACTGTAAACACTTCCATCTTTGCTAAATATTGTCTATACTTGTTTCCAATCCTGTAGCAACATGGTTTCTTCCTGGCTTTGTATACCACTTTACTATTCTTGATCAACTGAAGACATTTCCTCCATAAACTTAATTAGTTAACCATAAAATGTCCACAGTACTCACTTTTTAATGCTGCATTTAAAAATTAAATGCCCTGCTCTTCCCTTAAGGACCCTTCGGTCATAGTATCAGCCAAGCTGTAATTAAAGATGAATCAATTTACCAAGACAGCGCTTGTCCTTCCTAGTGTTACCCAAAAGGCCTGACAAAATATTGTATCACTGACAGAATCACTGCTTTGTATCAAGTACCAGTAATGAACTCTACTAATCCTTCTTTCTGAAAACTCTTCAATGTCTTAAAAATATAACTCATATACAAAATTACACTCCACAGAATTCAAACTATATCCCTTTATATAAAGTTTTGGGGTCTCCACATGGGACTTAGGACTGCAAGGCGAAAAATGGGCCGTGGAAAGACTCTTCAGGGCTGTAAATCTGAAACAAACAAACAAAAAAGGTATTTTAGAAAACCGTATTTGCATGGCTGGTAGAACTTACAGACTCTTCAGCTTATTCCCTCAAGTCTAAGAATAACTTACACTTTAGATAACACATCTTAATGTCAGCAATTTCCCACCAAAACCTTCCAACTGGAAAAGCTCTGAGTGAAAACAAGTGAGTGAGGCCGGGCTCCGTGGCTCGGCCTGTAATCCCGGCACTTTGGGAGCCCGAGGGTTTGAGACCAGCCCCAGCTGGTGGCTCGGCCTGTAATCCCGGCACTTGGCGAGCCCTGGTCTCTGCAATCCAAAATGAGCCGGGCGTGGTGGCGCACGCCTGTAGTTCCTGCTACTTGGAAGGCGGAGGCGCAAAGATCGCCCGGGCCCCGCAGGTCGACGCCGGGGAGGCCGTGAGCGTGCCACTGCCCTCCGGCCTGGGCGACGGGGTGGGGCTCCGGCTCAAAATAACAGCAGCAACTAACTCAAACAAGCAGCGCGACACGCTCCCCATCGCGCGAGCCCCCCATCTTTAAGATGCACAGCGTGAAAGACAGACGGGCATTTCCAGGAAGACACTCTGGCCTCGCTCCCACCCGCCCTTCCGACTTAAAGCTACCTCGGGCACTTGGCTGGAAAGAAACAAGCCACGCGCTTCAAAAAGCGGGCGGGGGAG
>NW_007087157.1:31347-32103 GCF_000164805.1 Carlito syrichta | reverse complement strand
TTTTGCAGAGACCAGGGCTCGCTTGCTGGCCAGGCTGGTCTCGAACTCCTGCGCTCAAGCGATCCCCCCGCCCCGGCCTCCCCAGATGCTGGGACTACCGGTGCGTGTCACCTCGCACACCTGGCTACTGGTGAGGGTTGAGACCGGATCCCCTCCGTCTGTCGCCCAGGCCGGTCTCGGACTCCTGGGCTCGGGCGATCCTCCCAACTCGGCCTCCCCACGTGCTGGGATGACCGGCGTGAGCCACCGCGTGCGGCAGGAAGACGAATTTTGAAGATGATGTTTGGTTTTTGTTTTGTCATCCAGGCTGGAGCGCGGTGGCACGCTCCCGGCCCCCGCAGCCTCGACCTGCTGGGCTCCGGCGATCTCTCCGCCTCGGCCTTCCAAGTAGCCGGGACTCACAGGCGCGCGCCACCACGCCCGGCTCGTGTTTGTGGTTTACTGTAGAGACGAGGGCTGGCCAAGTTGCCGGGGCTGTTCTCGAGCCCGTGGTCCCAGGCAGCCCTCTCGCCTCCGCCTCTCCACGTGCCGGGATGCCAGGCGTGAGCCACCGCGCGCGGCCGGAAGGTGAATTTTGAAGGCGAGGGGTGTCATCCACCGGGGTATCTGTCGCTTTTAACGATTGGTTTTCTGTTTTGCAAAAGGCGTCCTGGCGTCAGATGCGCATCGCCAGCGACGCGCTGGTCCCTGCGAGGCCGGGCGGGGTTCCCTGCGCGGCGGTCTGGATTATTGGGGTCAAAGGGGACCTGTGCGTCC
>NW_007087157.1:10360-31122 GCF_000164805.1 Carlito syrichta | reverse complement strand
CCTGTCCGGGACTGGCCGGCCCGACGTTGCAGAGCGCGGGGCGTCGGCGACTCCGATGCGATGGCCGCCTCCGGGGGCGCCCGGTGTTTGGCCCCAGCCACTCTTTCTCGGGGAGTTCCGGGACTTCCCTGGCACACGTGGGCTTGAGAGAAGTCCGTAGAGCCAGCGTTGTTCGCTCTGAATTCGGGAAGTTTTCTCAGCTCCTGCTTGGACCGGAAAAGTAAGACGGCGAATCGACTGCCGTGAAGGGGAAAACGGCGGAACACCTCCCCCCCAAAAGCACGGAACGCCATTCAGGTGTAGTGAACGGTACTTCCTAACTTTGAATCCTGTGTCACCTTATCATCTAGGGTTTAGTTGACTCAGTTACCCATTTATGGTTAATTTTTTTTCATGCTGCCAGGGTAGAGTGGCTGGTAATTTTTTAAAAATAAGCTGTGTATGTTTGCTGAGGTTGCCGTTCCAACATTTTTCATATTTATAAAGAAAAAACATTTACAGGATTTAAGACAATCTTGAAGGAGAAAAATAAGGTTGAAAGGACTTGTCCTACCAGGTGACAAGTTATGGAGTAAGTCCATTGTCATTAAAGTAGTCTTGTCTTTTTTTTTTTTTTTTTTTTTCCCCTGAGTGGGAGTCTCACTCTGTTGCCCAGGCTGGTGCAGTGGCACGCTCACCCGGCCACCACAGTCTCGACCTGCTGAGCTCCAGCGATTCTTCAGCCTTAGCCTTCCAAGTAGCTGGATAGTCTGGTATTGTTAAATACACCTGGGTGGACATTAAACAAAAGGTGATGAAGATCCCAAAAAAGAGATCCACATGTATGTATAGGTTGACAAGTAAAATGGTTATTCTGATGGAAAATGAAATCAGAGCACTACCTTAAACTTTTACAAAATTCCTGGCTAAAAAAACCCTTAAAAGCCAATGGCCATCACGATGAATCCAGAGATTTAGACAAATGTGGTGGTTTGTAATCCACTGCAGTAGCACGTTGTTTCATCTCAGGTCAATGAGGACTTGTCTAGGCGGGTCCCTGAGCCTTGGCACAGCCCCAGTGGTCTTTGGTTGCTTTTGAGGCTCATTTTGTATATTTTTTACTCCATACCCATAATACACCATGTGTCCAAAGTGCCCTGCATCCTCCAGTGGAAAATGTTATTTGAAGGTCATGATCTGAGTATGTGTCATAATTGCTACTTGTTCACGCATTTTATGGTTTCTGTACCTGTTCTGGGGACAGGACTGGTTAATATGGTTTGCTTTTTTGTTTTTAATAAAATATATCATGAACCCATTGATATGTCCTCTCAAGTTCAAGAGTCAAGGTTTCATTTAACCTCTTTGTACATCTATAGCTCCCTTCCTTTGCTCTGAAAGTTCTTTTTCTCGTCTCTACTCCCTTCCTGCTCCATAAGTAACTTTTGATTTTTTTTTATATTAAAAGTAAAGTTAATTATACATATCTGCCCTTATATAAATGTTAGCACACTTTTCTCCACTTTTTTCCACTTAGTAAATTCTGGAGGTCAGTCAGTATTCCTATAGAGAGACGGATAGTCCTTGTTTCTGTATAGTGAACAGGTACCACAATATTTTCAGCTTGAACAATTGGATTCAAAAAGTGAAGACTACTAGGTCCAAGTCAAAGGTGAGGAGCCAGCCTGCATAAGCTCTCTCTCTGGCCCGACGTCGAACCAGACCCTACTGCGGTCAGTTACTGCCCTGTTGACTGACGTCTGGGTGGTTTCCAGTGTCTTGCTATTACAAACAGCGCTGTCATGAAAGGTCGGGGTGTATGTCTCATTTAGGATGTATTCCCAGAAGTTGGATTGTTAGTTCAAATGGCAAGTTCGTGTGTCATTCTGCAGGACATGGCCTAATGCCCCTCCGTGGGACGCTGGCATTTTGCAGTCCAGTCAGCAGTGTATGTGAGTGCCTGTCCTTCCCACAGCTTCACCAGAGGAGGAAGTTGTCAAGCTTTTGGGTTGTTCTGGCCCATTAAATAAGAAGTATTGTGTTCAAAGAGACCTTTACTGGGTGCAGGGTGTTTCACCCCCCAAAAAAAAAGTTTTTCAGGCTGGGCTCAGTGGTTCAGCCTGTAGTAATCCCAGCACTTTGGGAAGCTGAGGTGAGTGAATCTCCTGAGTGTGCAGGTTCGAGACCAGCCTGGGCAACTTGGTGAGATCTCTTCTCTACAGTAAAATAAAAAATTAGCCAGGTGTGATAGTGTGTGCCTGTAGTTCCGGCTACTTGGAAGGCTGAGGTAGAAGGATCACCTGAGCCCAGGAGGTGGAGACTGGTGGCTGTGAGTATGCCACTGCACGCCAGCCTGGGTGACAGAGTGAGACTCCAACTCAAAAAAACAAGAAGGGACTCGGAGGAGCCTGACTAAAGTTTGGTCAAGAAGAGAGTCTTTGTCAATATGTTCACAGATGAAATGTGTACTTGCCTGAATTTTTGGAATGTTTTGTTTTAAATAATTTGAATAAACAGAACCTGGACATTAAGAACTTATAGATTTTGGCCACATCAGAACTTCCCTTCCTAACTTTTAGTTACTTACAAGCATCACCTTTTTATCTAGTGGTGGGAAGACCTCTATTTTCTATAATAAGACTTTGGATCTTTATTTTCATAAGAGCTTTCATCAGGGTTTTAAAACTATAAAAAAATCTGATGGCTCAGTCAGTTTAATTATTTTATACATGAGGACTCAGCCAAGATAACTGCCAACAAAGAATCTTACATGTACTGAGAACCTGAACATACTTGACAGCTGTGTGGTTTTTTGTTGTTGTTATTGTTGTTGTTTTGAGTTGGAATCTATCACCCAGGCTGGAATGCAATAGCATGCTCACAGCCACCGCAGCCTCAACCTGCTGTGCTCAGATGATCCTTCCACCTCAGCCTTCCAAGTAGCTGGAACCACAGGCATGCACCACCACACTCAGTTAATTTTTTTGATTTATTTTAGAGACGGGATCTCGCCATGTTGCCCAGGCTGGTCTCGAACCCCTGGACTCTGGCAGTCCTCCCACCTCCCCCTCCCAAAGTGCTGGGATTACAGGCGTGAGCCAGCACACTGGGCTTACGTGACGGCTTTAAAACGTTGACACCTGTATCAAGAGCCAGGTTTTTTAAATTTACAGAGATTTTTTTTTAAGGCTCAATTAATAAACTTTAACAACTCTAGTTTCAAAACTCAGTGAGTTAAAAGTCAGGATAAAGGTGTTGCAAATGGCTCAGGTGTTACATTGCTCACATCTTCATAGTGAGCTGGGACCATTTGCTCAAAAGCTCACTGTCTCCAAGCTCAATTTTTCACACACCTAATTGCTTTATTATGTGTGTATATATATATATATTTTTTTTATCTTTTTCTTTTTTCACTGCAGCCTCAAACTCCTGGGCTCAAGCAGTCTTCTCAGTCTTCCGAGCAGCTGGGACTGCAGGCGCACACCACCAGCCCCAGCCCTAATTGCTTTAAATAAAGCTCACATGACCATATTTTTGACCAGCCTGCCAGCCAAGGATAAGAAACTTGGCAGCTGCTAAGCAAAGATAAGGCAAACCCAAGTGCCAGGAAACATCCCAGGCCTCGACCGCCCTTCCCAGTTCTCTGACCCAGAGAGTCCCCATCTTGCTGTCGTACAGTGTCACCTGGACAAATGGGCCCCCTCTCTGGCTCTTCTCTTCCCTAGGAGTAGTTACCTGTCTTCATCGCCTCCTGGGAGGTGGCCACACACCTGTCTCTGGAAGGGCTCCTGCCGAGGGGACTTCACTTTTGCTTGCAGCAGCCTGTGGAGTGCCACCCACGTCCAGCGTGTTGCGTGCCACTGCCACCTTGTGGGCGTGTCTTTGATCAGCCCCCAGATCCTTGAACAGAAAAATGCCTTATGACTGGGGAAAAATAGTCCTAAGTCATGCTGGGGTTGGGCGCGGTGGCTCATGCCTGTAATCCCAGCACTTTGGGAGTCCGAGGTGAGAGGATTGCCTGAGCCTGTGGGTTTGAGACTAGCCTGGGCAACTTGGTGAGACCTCGTCTCTACAATAAAAGAATCAAAAACTTAGCCGGGCATGGTGGTGTGTGCCTGTAGTGCCTGGATGACTGAGGCGGAAGTATTGTCTGAGCACAGCAGGCTGAGGCTGCCGGTGGCTGTGAGCTTGCCACTGCACTCCAGCCTAGGTGACAGAGTGAGACTCCAACTCAAAAAAAAATACATAAGTTAATTTTTTAAAACTCTTAAAGGAGCCATACTACCAAACACAGGGCAGAGAGGGCCTTGTTCTCTCTATACACGTTTCCTGTCGAGAAAGAAAAGAAGAATGCTAGGATTCAGAAAGCTGAGGAAGTCCAGGAAGAGCTTTTCCTATGGATTTCCAGAAAGGAATCATGCGGGGGACTGAGCGCACAGGCACAGGGATGCAAAGTGACCTTCCGAGGTCGCTCGGCTGTGGTTTGGAGCCCAAGGCCTGCACTCTGCTGTGCTGCTGCCTCTCATGTGGCAGTAAGTCTCAGAGAAGGTCGCGTCTGCAGACCCTCGGTACGTTCAAGTTCAGTAAATACCAGTCTGGTGTTAGGGTTCCAGTGCACAAGTAGGGCTTTGTGCCTTTTCTTATGCTCATTCCAAAGCTGAAATGTCATCCCTCGTCATTCAGAAAACAGTTTCAAGTCCCACCTCGGCATGGATCCTTTCTTAACTAGGCCGATCTCTCCCCGTTAGAGATTCCTTTTTGACACCTGAGCCCAGCAGGTTGCAGCTGCGGTGGCCAGGAGTGTGCCACAGCACTCCAGTCTGGGCCACACAGTGAGACTTTGAATTAAAAATAAGGAAAAAAAAAAGATTTCTTTTTGATATCTCAAGGATTGCAGAATTTGGCCCATGACTATCTGCTTTATCAATGACTATGCCCTGGTACTTTATCCTCAGTGATATGTAAGGAGGAAGAAATCCGCTCTCACACCCCACCTTCCCTCACAGGAAGTCATTCATTCACTTACTCAGGGTCTGTTCTGGCAGGCCCTGTGCTCGGTGCTAGATATTGAGTGGTGACCAAAACCCATGGTTGTTACCATCATGGAAATGTTGGCAACAGAATATGGCATTAAGCAAACAAGTGTGCAAATGCACGTTGTGATGCATGTCACGAAGACAGTGACCTAAGGGTTCACTAGAGCAGCAGTCCAGCTGTTAGCATCAGGGAGCAGTTTTGTGGAAGACAGCTTTTCCACGGATGGGCAGGGGGCGAGGGGGTCATCAGACATTAGATTCTCATAAGGAGTGCACAGCCACTCAAAGGAGCACGAGTCATTCTACAGAAAAGATGCCTGTGTGCACATGTTCACTGCCACACTGTTCACAATAGCAAGAACGGGTGGCAACAGCCCTGCCGCCCATACTGAGTGAGCCAGATAAAGAAAACGGTGTGGCGGGGCTTGGTGGCTCAGTCTGTCATCCCAGCACTTTGGGAGGCTGAGGCGAGTGGATGGCCTGAGCCCATGGGTTCGAGACCCGCCTGGGCAACTTGGCAAGACCTCGTCTCTACAATAAATCAAAAAAATTAGCTGGGCATGGTAGCGCGCGCCTGTAGTTCCGGCTCCTTGGAAGGCTGAGGCAGAAGAATCGCCGGAGCCCAGCAGGTTGACGCTGGGGTGGCCGTGAGCATGTCACAGCACTCCAGCCTTGGTGACAGAGTGAGACTCCAACTCAGAAAAAAAAAAAAGAAAACATGGTGCATATACACAGTGGAGTATTAGGCAGCCATAAAGAACAAAATCATGGCCTTCACAGCAAATCGGATGGAGTTGGAGACCATCATACTACGTGAACCATCACAGAGACAAAGAACTGAACACCATGTGTTCTCACTCATAGGTGGGCCCTGACCACTAGTCATATTAGCACAAAGGTGGGATCGCTGGTCACCGGCCACTGCTGGGGAGGGAGGCATGTAACCACACACAGGGTACTTGGTCTACTGCCGGGGAGGTGAGGGCTGGTTAAAAGCCCAAACTTGGCTGGGCTCGGTGGCTCAGCCTGTAATCCCAGCACTTTGGAAGCCGAGGCAAGTGGATTGCCTGAGCCCCCAGGCTCAAGACCCACCTGGGCAACTTGGCGAGACCTCGTCTCTACAATAAATCAAAAGTTAGCTGAGTGTGGTAGAGTGCGCCTGTAGTTCCAGTTACTTGGAAGGGTGAGGCAGAAGGATCACTGGAGCCCAGCGGGTGGAGGCGGCAGTGACCGGGAGTGTGCCACTGCACTCCAGTCTGGGCAACAGAGTGAGACTCCAACTCAAAAAAACCCCCCAGACTTCACCTGCATGCAGCCTACTGATGTAGTTAATTCTCACTTGTACCCCACCTCTCTATAATGAAATAAAATTGAAAAACTAAGCCGGGTTCGGTGGTTCAGCCTGTAATCCCAGCGCTTTGGGAGACTGAGGTGAGTGGATTGCCTGAGCCTGCGGGTTCGAGACCCGCCTGGGCAACTTGGCAAGACCTCATCTCTACAGTAAATCAAAATGAAATGGGCGTGGTAGCACGCACCTGGAGTTCCGGCTATTGGAAGGCTGAGGCAGAAGGATCGCCGGAGCCCAGCAGGTCGAGGCTGCGGTGGCCTGGAGAGGCCACTGCACTCCAGCCTGGGCGACCGAGTGAGACTCCAACTCAAAAAAAAAAAAAAAAAGTTAATAAAAGGAGTGTGCAGCCTAGATCCCTCACGTGCACAGTTCACGATAGGATTTGCTCCTGTGAGACTCTCATGCCGTCACTGATCTGACAGAGGCCTCAGCTCTGCTTACCTGCCACTCACCTCCTGCTATGTGGCCCAGCTCCCAACAGGCCTGGGGATGGGGACCGCCCCGCACTAGAGAGTCGGTCAAAGGGTTAGAAGTTGGGGAAAGTCAGAGAAAATTCTCAGAGAACACAGGCTAAGACCTGAGAATGAGGAGAAATTTCCCAGGGAAAGAGTGATTGAAAGAACATTTCTCCCCTCCCCCACCTTGGGGAGGTGAATCTTCTCTCTCCCTTCTCTTCCTCTCTCTAATTTACTTTTAAATAAACTTTTCTTTCCTAACCTCTTAAAAAAAAAATTCCTATGAAAAACCCCAAAGTGGCAACCCCCTCGGGTCCCATCCCACTGTGGGAACTTTTCTGTCTTCTCAATAAAAAAATTTTAAAAACCCTGAAGTGAAAAAGAGTTTTTCATATTCATAAACTGGTGAAAACCATGGTGGCCAGGAGAGAGCAAACCATGAGGCAAATGGCAGGAAACAAGGTTCAAGACTATGCAGGGATACGTGTGTGGCTTTAAAAACACACCCGTGGCCAGGCACGGTGGCTCACACCTGTAATTCCAGCACTTTGGGAGACCAAGGCGAGTGGACTGCCTAAGCCCGCGAGTTCAAGATCAACCCGGGCAACTTAGCAAGACCCCATTTCTACAAACAAAAATTAGCCAGGCATGGTTACACGTGGCTATAGTAGGGGCTACTTGGAGGGCTGAGGTGGAGGGATTGCCAGAGCCCGGCAGGTCAATGCTGGGGTGGCCATGAGTGTGTCACTGCACTCCAGCCTGGGCGACAGAGTGAGACTTCGACTTAAAAAAATAAAACAGTGACTCGCTTAAACATCACCTCTGACAATTTGCCTCGGTCTACTTAGCAAACATCCACCTGCCTACTGTAATGTGCAAGACACTAGAAGGAGGTGACACTTTCCCTAAAAGAAGGTGAAGACCTCACTACAACCCCACTGACCATGGGCCAGGGGCCTGCAGGTGGAGTTCTTGGCTATCCTTGGCCTTGGGAGCTGGCCTGGCTCTGCCCCCTCCCCCATGGGCTGGGTCCGAGGCCCATTCTAGAAACAGGCTGGTTAAATCACATGGCCCATGACCACAAAGAACTTCATAGCTCATGGCATCAAGTAATATAAGAATATTATATTAGACCAGGTGTGGCGGCTCGCACCTTCCCAGAACTTTGGGAGGCAGAGGCAAGAGGATTGCTTGAGCCTAGGAATTCGGACCAGCCCAGGCAACATAGTGAGCCGTCTCTACAAAAAAAAAAAATCAAAAAATTAGCGGGGCATGTGCCTGTAGTCCCTGTGACTTTGGAGGCTGAGGCAGAAGGGTCACCTGAGCCCAGGAGGTCAATGCTGCCGTGAGCCTTAATCATGCCACGGCATTCCAGCCTGGGTGACAGAGTGAGACCCAACTCAAGAAACAAGTAAAATTATTAAAAAGGGCAGATGGAAGCTATAATTATGAGCATGCCCTGAGTTTGAAATTAAGCCTGCTGCAACGTTCTGATAGCACTTATTATATATTGTAACATATATATACATATATATGTATATATAATATATATCCTTCTGCCTCAGCCTTCAAAGTAGCTGAAACTACAGGCATGTGCCACCACACCCAACTAATTTTTTTTATTTTTTGTAGAAACGAGGTCTCACCATGTTGCCCAGGTGGGTCTCGAACCCCTGGGATCAAGCAATCCTCTCACCTCCACCTCCCAAAGTGCTGGGATTACAGGCATGAGCCACTGCGCCCAGCTAATCTTAGCTGTTTGTTTATAACCAAAATGAAAAATAAGTTTTACTGTGAGATGGCAAAGCAAGTTCAAATATTAACTGCAGCATGTAATAAAAACGAGATTTAAAAAGCAGATGTTGCAAGAGGGTTGCCTGCTATCTAAACATTTATCCCACAGCCGAGTCACAAATCACCTGAGCTAGGTGACGATGAGTTGAGCCCAGCATGCCCAGGACGACACTGGCTAGCATATGGCTGCCAGCAGAGCCTTTTAGCAAAGGCAAAATCAATTTCATCTCAGGAAATAGTCTCCCAGCATCAGAATGAAGAGATGCGTATTTTTCCCTTGCTTATTCCCTAATCTTTCTCTTTAGAACTCTAGCAGGGTCGGGCACAGTGGCTCATGCCTATAATCCCAGCACTTTGGGAGGCCGAGGTGAGAGGATTGCCTGAACCTGCGGGTTCGAGACCAACCTGGGCAACTTGGCAAGACCTCATCTCTACAATAGATCGAAAACTTAGCCGGGCATCATGGCACATGCTTGTAGTTCCAGCTACTTGCAAGGCTGAAGCAGAAGGATCGCGTGAGCCCAGCAGGTCGAGGCTGCGGTAGCTGGAAGCGTGCCACTGCCCTCCAGCCTGGGTGACGGAGACGCCAACTCAGAAAAAAAAAAAAAAAAAAAGAATTCTAGCAGATGTTGGGACTCAGAAAATGACACCCCAAAGTGAAGACCTCGTAAGTAAAATCTCCCTGACCTCATCCTCCCCTATGGCAAGCCAAAGAAACTTGAATTCTTCTCCAAGGCAGGTCATAGCCAGAATCCCTTTTCTCCAGTGCCAGCCATAAAGCCTAAAAATCATACTCTAACCCTTCCTTACCTTTCTGTGCAAGGGCTGGCCATCAAGAAATTCTGACCTCCCCTGTTTGGTAGTAGGCCATAAGTTCCCCCCTCGCAGACTTGCCCCACACCCAGGAGAAATGCAGCACAGACCAAGAAACTGGACCGGCAGGCCTTGCTAAGTTTCCCCATCAGGATAAGCCATTATATCCAATCACGTGCTACAGGGGTGTCCATTCCTCACCAAAACTAAGCAGGAAAAAAGAATAGTTTTCCCTGTATCTTTGAGTCTTCATTCTGGAGGCTCCAAGATCACATAAAACTGTGATTAAGTACACTTGGTATGGTTTTCCTGTTGGCCTGTCTTTTGTTATGAGAGTGTCAGCTGTGACCCTTAGGTGGATCACATACCTTCGGCCCCTACACTGACATCTCAGACTGGTTGTTTAGATGACCGACTTCGGACCGTCTTCCCCAGAATATTCCCTATGATGGTCTGACTACTGGCTTAATTCCTGGGGAGAATTATGAGTTGGACATGCTGAATTCCGAAAAATAAAGCAGAGGAGGAATTGGGCTGCACTGACAATACAGAACAGATGTATTTACCAGAACAAGCTGTGGGTTCCAAGGATTGTTAGCCAGTGTACTTTCTAAGTCCCAGAATTAATACCAAAGGGTAAGAATAAAACTAGGACCTTCTCCCAGTGGGCAGGACTGGCATGCAATTTCCTGAATGAATCAATAGACAAACAAACTTACTGCAGGGATTGTTTGATTTTTGTCCCAGGCATCTCAGAATTCTACAGTTTAAAGCCAGGTGTGGTTGACCCCTGTGCTCTACAAGTTATAAACGAAGAAGCATCTTTTAGGAAGGGATATATCATAGTAGTTCAATATGTAAGAGGTCTTGAGGTCGAGGAGGAGTCTGGGTGTGGCTAAACCATCCAACATCATAGAAATAAAGATATAAAGAACAAGAGTAATTTCTGTTGCTTTATTAAATTGTTGCTCACAGACTTCTTTACAAAAACACCATGTCCCTATAAAGTCATTCAACAAACATTGAGACCTTCCATGTATAGGACACTGATCCAAAAAGGCAGAGAATTGTGTTCCTTGTTCTTAATACAACTCCCAAATATCTAAAATTCCTAAAGGTAAATTCAGATATCTTAAGTTTTACTTCACTTACAATTCCAATTCTGCTGAAATTTTGATTGGCTATTGTGTTTGTAGTGTTATTCCTGTTTTTTGTTCACAAAAGCCTATTACTCTCTTGGTATCTAAAATATATATGTTCATATGTTTTAGATATATATATTTATATAAAACAATATTTTCAAGTGGTAAATAAATAACATTTTTAAGGAAACCAAATCAGTATAAAAGTTAAAGTTATAACACATTTGATAAGCTAATCTGAAGTTCAGACAAAGTTTTGGGTCTTCTTCATGAAAGAAACGTACGGACTGTCCCTTTGATTGTTCCTCTACAAATAGGACATTTTCTCAGAGAAGAGGCACAGTCTTTGCATACTACTAGATGACCACAAGGAATAAACACTATGGACACTTCCTGGTCCATACACACTTTGCAAGTTCGTTCTTCTTGTAGTCTGCGCAACTGTTCTTCCATTGGTAGATCTAAGAAGAGAAAAGATGTTTTCAATAAAAAGCAATCTGCTTCTCCTCCAATGAAAAACCAAGAAAGCAAAAACAATGTTTTCTACCGGTTGAAAGTGTTAATACAATTACCTGAAACATCTTCTGTGGGAATATACTTTATGTCCTGTTGCACTAAAGGAAAAAAGGACAAAGCATTACTATGACAAGTAAGGTTACTATTTAGCCATGGAACTTTTTTTGTATCTAGAAGCAAATTTATTATTTTTAGACAATGCTTATCATTATTATATCATGACACGCCAATGATAACTTGCCTTGTAGATACTTTTCCTGATCCATTAACACTTTCTGAAGACATCAGTTTTTCTCTTTTGAATACTAACTCAAGAACCTGTATTTGGCCGGGAGCGGTGGCTCAAGCCTGTAATCCCAGGACTTTGGGAGGCCAAGGTGAGGGGACTGCCTGAGCCCATGGGTTCGAGACCAGCCTGGGCAACTTGACAAGACCTCATCTCTACTATAAATCAAAAAATTAGCCAGGCATGGTAGCATGTGCCTTTAGTTCCAGCTACTTGGAAGGATGAGAAAGATCACCTGAGCCCAGCAGGTGGAGGCTGGGGTGGCCGTGAGTGTGCCCCTGCACTCCAGCCTGGGCAATGGAGTGAGACTCCAACTCAAAAAAAAAAAGGAACCCGTATTCTACAGTTTATAAGTACACGTGATAATTAAAGCTTCTTAAGTTACACCTACTTGAATGCCAAAAAAATACTTTATGTATGTAGCAAAATGTATAATTTTATAAGTATTTCATAATGGCAACTAAATGAAAATAGCTGCATTTCACAAAGCTGTCCAACGTTATTTTACATATATGTTCTCAATCACCGAGCATGTCTCAGTGAGGCTGCATTATTTTTCTCTCCTTTTACACATAACACAACCGAGGCTTGGAGACATCAGGTCACACCACTAGTATGTGGGGGATCTTGCATTTGAACCCCGCAAATCAAGTTCTAGTAGAGCTGTGCTCTTGAATCCCTCACTATTAGCACCTATTTTTTAAATGAACAGTTTTGACTTTGGAAAAATACTCGTGTCAAGTAAAGTCTTTCATCTTCTTGTGTAATTAATAGTTTAAAATTATTTTCAATAGTCACAAATTATTAATACGAACATGTTTTCAACTGATATAGAAAGTTTCCCAAAGTATCTAGCACTCACCAAATAAATGCTTGTAGAGCATAGGGTCAGTTTCTTGTAGAGAGGTTTTGAATATGGCGGCTGCGGTATTTCCTTTTACTAAAATCGTATCAATCAGTTCTCTTGCTTGTAAAGATGTCTGTGTTTTTTGTTTAATAACATCATGTTCTTGTTCATTAATTACCCTGGCAGTTAGTAGACTCTCCAAGATTGGAATCACACAAGTCAAATGTTGAAAAAGTGCCATTCTATTCTTCCGGATTAATAATAGATCATCTTTATAAAAAAGAAAATAAACGAAAACATGTTCAAACTCTGCCCACAGACTTCCTCTCATACCTACATATGTAACAGATTAAAAACAATCTTTAATTCATAATCAGTAAGATAATGTTGATTGCTAGGTTGGGAGGGACGTCATCCCTTTGTCTCCTAATCATGTTGGGTACTGCGGTTCAGCTACTTGGGAGGCTGAGGTGGGAGGATCTCTTTAGCCCAGGAGTTTGAGACCCGCCTGGGCAACACAGCAGGAAGGCATCTCAAAAAATAAATAAGTAATAATCATAATAATGAGGCTAATTACAATAAGGACAAACACTGAGCACTGTGATAAGCACTTACTCAAGTATCTCAGGAAACTCAGCCCCTGGAGCTAAGTACTAAGACCTTCACTTAGGTACTAGTACCTTCATTTAACAGATTAGAAACCAGAGACACGGGGAGGCAACTCAGTTTCCAACTGACACCCCAGCCAAAGTCGAACAGGCAGTCTGAGTCATGACCTGCGCCTTCAGCCACCCTATAGTAGAGCCCCATAAAACAGAGATCTCAATTGAATCGCGTCAAACTGGAGAAAGATAAAAATCAAGAGAACTAAAAATGTTTTTTTCTTCGATTATCATTCTTCCATAAAATGTTTAAAATTCCACTTTAAGTTGAAATTTTAACTGCTGCTCCAAATTAGATATATTGCCAGGGGCAAGTATTTTATAGTAAGAGGGAAAAGGTACTTAACAGTGTTATGAAAAATCAACTCTAGGCAACCTCTTTCAGATCCCCTCCCACTGTGGGAACTTTTCTGTCTTCTTGATAAATCCTACTTTCAAAAAAAAAAAGAAAAACCAACTCTACTTGTCAATGACTCTCCTTGTCCTACAGGTTTATCTTATTCTTCTTCGAGTTCCAGATTTAATCTATTGGTGAAATATTTATATTTTGAATTAGACTTTAATATAGTCTGTTAAATTATCTACATTAGAGAAGTAGTGGTATATTAGAAAAAAAAAATATGGCCAGGCTCGGTGGCTCAGCCTGTAATCCAGCGCTTTGGGAGGCCAAGGTGAATGGATTGCCTGAGCCCGTGGGTTCGAGACCCGCCTGGGAAACTTGGCGAGACCTCATCTCTACAATAAATCAAAAAATTAGCCGGGCGTAGTAGCGCACGCCTGTAGTTCCAGCTACTCGGAAGGCTGAGGCGGAAGGATCGCCGGAGCCCAGCAGGTCGAGGCTGCGGTGGGAAGCGGCCACTGCACTCCAGTCTGGGTGACAGAGTGAGACTCCAACTCCAAAAAAAAAAAAAAAAAGGAAAATAAAAATATAATTTAAATTTGGTGTTGACGTACATTAGCCTTTTGATCTAAGATTTACTTTTTCCAATTATGTTTTACTTAATAAGGTCTCTAAAGTTCTCAAGATTTTTTTTTTAAAGAAAAATTTATTTAAAAGTAAATTAGAGAAAGAGAAGGAAAAAAGATCCACCTCTCCAAGGTGGGGGAGGGCAGCCAAAACCAAGAAGCATGGCGACAGCCACCGCTCAAAGAGCACACGGCCACACCAGAGTCTAGCAGGGCAATGGCCCAGTTCTCAAGATACCCAACGTTTGATTGCTAGTGTTTCATTTCAAAGTCATAATTCTGGCTTATAAGCTGTGAAGACTTGAATATACCTTTGAAGCATATTATCTTTTATTCTAGAAAAAATATCCTAAATTGCCTCTATTTACACTCCTACTATTTTGAGAAAACTTAAAGTAATCAATAACCTAAATATATTTTCTCTTTTTTTTTTTTTTTGAGTCAGAGTCTCACTCTGTTACCCAGACTAGAGTGCAGTGGCACACCCACAGCCACCGCAGCCTTGACCTGCTGGGCTCAGGCGATCCTTCTGCCTCAGCCTTCCAAGTAGCTGGAACTACAGGCGCGCTCCACCATGCCCTGCTAATTTTTTTTTTTTTTTTTGTAAGAGATGAGGTCTCACCCAGTTGCCCAAGCCGATCTTGAACTCCTGGGCTCAGGCAATTCTCCCACCTCGGCCTCCCAAAGTGCTGGGATTATAGGCATGAGCCACCATGCCCAGCCCCTAAATGTATTTTCATTAAAAAAAAATCCATATTGGGCAGTAGAGATAAAATTTCGAGGTGAGTACACTAAGGGCCTTTTGTGACAATGTCAGTCATTACATATTGTTGACTTGGAGTCCTCGCTGGAGACTTTGCTGACATTCTTTGGAAGAAATATTTTAAGTGGCTTTCGACTTTGTGGGATCTCTCAGCAATTACAGAGACGAGTGTTCTCTTCTTTGAGCAATTGTCAGCTGATGCTTTGTTTTTGTTTTTTTGTTTGAGTCGGAGTCTCAACTCTGTCACCCAGGCTGGAGTGCAGTGGCACACTCATGGCCACCCCAGCGTCAACCTACTGGGCTCAGGAGATCCTTCTGCTTCAGCCTTCCAAGTAGCAAGCACTACAGGTGCACACTACCATGCCCGGCTAATTTTTTTTTATTTATTGTGGAGACGAGGTCTCGCCAAGTTGCCCGGACTGGTCTCGAACCCACGGGCTCAGACAAGCCACTCACCTCAGCCTCCCAATGGCTTTGACAGAGATGACTGCAGGAGCGACATACGGCCTAACTTTCACTTCCCTGTGAAAAAGAGAACTCGAGGAGGCTGGGCACAGGTTACTTGGCCTGTGCCGCTGTGCTGCTGGGGCGCACAGGGCTAAGTCACACTTTGGACATTTTTGTTGTGCTGTGTTACTGTGAACTGATGTTTGTTTGAGTTGGGCCGGAAGACAAATCCATCTTCATGGGCAGAGGTACGTCTATCCTGAATGACACAGATAATCTGACTGTCAGTCATCCTGGGAAGAAATAGATCCCAGGTGGCCTTGGACAAAGAGAAGAGGGATACTTTCTTCTCCTGCTGGGCTTCATGAATGTTTGGAGACCTGAGCTTTCATCAGGGAAAACGTGATGAGGACATTCCTAGCAATTTCTGTAAACTGGTCAGGGCTCCATAGACATGAACCAGAAACTGGGCAGAGAGATTTATGAGGATGGGCCGAGGGGCACCAAGACAGGCCACCTCTAATGACGGCTGTGAATGGCCATCTGGGATATAATTCCCTTCTGTTATCCCTAAATCTCCAGTAGGAGCTTGCTAAAAACTGCAGTTTGGACCGTGCTTCGTGGCTCAGCCTATAATCCTAGCATGTTGGGAGGCCGAGCGGGGTGGACTGCCTGGACTTACGGGTTCAAGACCAGCCTGGACACCTTGGCTAGACCTCATCTCTACAATAAATAAACAAATAAATTAGCTGGGTATGGTAGCATGAGCCTGTAGCTCCATCTACTTGGAAGGCTGAGGCAGAAGGATCGCCAGAGCCCAGCAGGTCAATGCTGGGGTGGCCATGAGTGTGCCATCGCACTCCAGCCTGGGTGATCGAGTGAGACTCCAACTAAAAAAACCCCAAAAAACTACAGTCTGATTTCAGCTGTGTCGAAGGGACTTTAAGTCTGGTTCACGCTTGGGAAAAGCGAAATCACCATTTCCTGTTGTCTAGGACAGAGTAAACCACAGCAGTGAGAACAGTCAGATGAGAATAGACACACCACAGGAAGAGGGTCTTTGTGAAGGGCAGGAAACCAGAGAAAGAGGAGGAGACCAGCCTAGTGTGGAGGATGTGGGAGTCTAGGAGGATGTGAAACCAGATCCTGGGACTTTATTAATTTTAATATTGGCGTAACAGTATGTCTTAGCCTATAACCATACATGAATGCACTTGCCCATGCAAGAACCAAGTTCTCCTTCAGGGCATTGCTCTGTTATTAGGATGTGAAACCAGATCCTAGGACTCCCCTAAATAACAGAGCAATGCTCTGAAGGAGAACTTGGTTTTTGCAGGGGCAAGTGATGGACTTCGTTGTAGTCTGTGATTTAATGTATGGTTATAGGCTAAGACATACTATTAAGCCAATATTAAAATTAATAATTTTCTCTGTTCCTGCCCCAATTTACCCAAAGGGGAGTGAACAACTGGCCTGAGATTAAAAAAAAAAATGTAGGCCCAGCACCATGGCTCACGCCTATAATCCCAGCACTTTGGGAGGCCAAGGTGAGAGGACTGCCTGAGGCTACGGGTTCAAGACCAACCTGGGCAACTTGGTGAGATCTCGTCTCTACAATAAAAGGAAAAAAAGAAAAAATTAGTCGGGTGTGATGGCGTGTGCCTATAGCTCCAGTTACTTGGAAGGCTGAGACAGAAAGAGCACCTGAACCCAGCAGGTCAAGGCTGCGGTGGCCATGAGCATGCCACTGCACTCCAGCCTGGGCGACAGAGTGAGACTTCGACTCAAAAAAAAAAAAGTGCCAAGAATAAATAATTGCATACAAAGTCAACTAATCAAAGAAAGAATATGAATTAAGGAAAAACAAGAAAAAAATGCTTTTGCTCAAAATCTGCATTTTCAATTTAATGAGCAACTCAAATATATGTTAATATGAAAACATGTTTTAGAATTCGAGTTTGGAAAATCTGACTGGACTGACTAAAAAGATGAACTTATTTTCATTAACTTATGTCCAGTGATATCAAATCCTTAGGAAAAGAGGCGACATTATCAAATATATTTACCCGATTCTTTTTCCTCAGTGGCTCTTTCTTTCTCCTCTTCTCTTATTTCATCTTCCGCATTAAGTAAATCCACTACCAGATCACTGACGGTTTTGTAATTCTCTCCCGTTGTTAGGATTTTACTCTGAACTGTCTGTTTTACCAGGTTTCGACTAAAGCCCATTTCCAAGGCAGATTTCACCACAGGTATGTTCATCATCACTGCATCTTCTGAAGGATTTTCTCCAGGTTCAAAATGAATAACTACATGGAACAAAGACAGCAACACCTTTTAGACAGGCTGTATGTTTTTTAAAATTGAGAACTGAACTGAAACTTAAAAACCTGAAATTTTAAAATGGAATGCTACTACCATACCAAAAACACAAAACTCAGAAGATGTGTGGGCAAGACTTTGCATGAACTTTTTTTTTTTTTTTTTGAGTTGGAGTCTCACTCTGTCGCCCAGTCTGGAGTGCAATGGCCGCTCCCGGCCATCGCAGCCTCGACCTGCTGGGCTCCGGCGATCCTTCCACCTCGGCCTTCCGAGTAGTTGGAACTACAGGCGTGCGCTACCATGCCTGGCTAATTTTTGATTTATTGTGGAGATGAGGTCTCGCCAGGTTGCCCAGGCAGGTCTCGAACCCACGGGCTCAGGCAATTCACTCTCCTTGGCCTCTCATAGCTCAGGATTACAGGCTGAGCCACCGAGCCCGGCCAAACTTTTAAAAATGTATAATGACATGGGCAACCCCACTAATGGGAGCTTCTCTGTCCTCTCAATAAATCCTGCTTACTCACAAAAAAAAAAAATGTATAATGACATACACATTCAATAATCAAAATAAGAATATTGTGTTTAGATACAAAATGTGTAATGTCTGCCATAACTGCATGTGAGCAGGAGAAGGAAACAGAATGTCAGGAATCACCCTTCATGAGAACTGAGATTCTTTTTCCCTATGGTGAGTGGGACGCATGAGCTTTCTAAATCAGATATACTTCACATTTTTGTTTTGTTTTGTTTTTGGAGTCACAGTCTTACTTTGTCACCCAGGCTAGAGTGCAGTGGCCCGCTCACGGCCACCAGTCTCGAACAGCTGGGCTCAGGTGATCCTTCCACCTCACCCTTCCAAGTAGTTGGAACTACAGGTGTGTGCCACCATGTCCGCCTAATTTTTTGATTTATTGTAGAGACAAGGTCTTGCCAAGTTGTCCAGGCTGGTCTCGAACCCCTGGGCTCAGGCAATCCTCTCTCCTCAGCCTCCCAAAGTTACTGGGATGACAGACATGAGCCACCACACCCGGCCTAACTTTCAATCTTATTAGTACCAAATGGTTTTATTTAAATGTAGTAACTTTTATTATTGTACGTACTTGGTGATTCTGGGTTTTCGTCTTCTGGAGTCTCTGATGTAGATAACAGCTGCAATAAACAATGCATGTACATTAAAATATGAATCTTACCTTCTTGCCCTTTGCAATAGAAATGGATCAATAGATCTATTTCGTTCAACTTATTACAAATAGTCTTGCTTACTGGCAAAATACATTTTTTAAACCAGAAGCAGAATTTCATTTACACTTGATGTCATTCCCTGGACCATAAACCAATAGAGTTTCTGTGTGTGTGTGTGTGTGTGTGTGTGTGTGTGTATGCAAGTGTATCAATAAATAAAATCAAATTTCATTAAGTTAGGAGAAGGGCTACACCTTCCCAGTGATCTTGGAGACAATCAGTTTTTTTCTCTCACCACCTTCCAGGGTCATCCTTTGGGGTAAGCTGAAGTCTGTGTCAGTTCTATGGCCCATGGCTGGAAAGTGTTTCACCCTCAAACAATTATGTACACCCTTATCTTTTTTTCCAAAATAGGAACAGCAATAAAATTCTCCTTCTCAAATCTTTTGAAGAAAAATTTATACAGTTAAACTATCAAGTGCTATTATCTCAGCAATTTTTTTCCCCTGAAATAGTTTAATCTACTGCAACTTGATTGGAAAAATGCTTAAAGAGAAACATCACAAGTATTATTTTCAGGAAGTTGCTAATTATGAATCCATCTTTTTCCAAAAAATAGTATTTTCTTTAAGAAAAAAATTTTTTTTTTAATCAGAATCTCATTCTGTCGCCAGGCTGGAGTACAGTCCCGACCTGCTGGACTTAGGTGATCCTTCCACCTCAGCCTTCCAAGTAGCTGGAGCTACAGCTGCACACCATCCCACCAGGCTAATTTTTCTGATTTATTGTAAAGTTGCCCAGGCTGGTCTCGAACCCCTGGGCTCAGGCAGTCCTCTTGTCTAGGCCTCCCAAAGTGCTGATATTATAGGCATGAGCCATGGCGCTTAGCCAAGAATAATATTTTCTAAGATCATGTCAGGTTTTGTAAAAAAAAAGAACATGTATTTATTTATTTTTTTTAATCAGCGTCTCACTCTGTCACTCAGGCTGGAGTGCAATGGCACCCTGATGGCCATCATAGCCTCGACTTTCTGGGCTCAGGCGATCATTTTGCCTCAGTCTTCCAAACAGCTTGAACTACAGGCACATGCCAACATGCCCAGCTTATTTTTTGACTTATTGTAGAGATGATGTCTCGCCATGTTGCCCAGGCTGGTCTTGAACCCATGGGCTCAGGCAATCTTCTTGCCTCCGCCTCCCAAATTGCTGGGATTACAGACGTGAGCCACCGCATCCAGCTAAGAACATGTATTTTTAAAACTACTCTTGTTTTTTTCACTAAAACAGGATTCTGTAATTATCAGGAAGCAATTTCTCTGTTGGTAACCAAGCATTTAAAAAAAATAATTCCTTTACCTGTTCCAGTAGATGAGGGTAACTGGCTTGAACGCGACTGATGAACTCTTGTCCTTTAATTCTTATCAAATATTCACACCTAAAAGGTAAAAAATAAAGTTTGGGGATTAGTAATAAAAGCGAAATGAAAATGTAATAACATAAATTTCTAATCCCTATGTGTTTATTCCATTTTAAGTCTGGGTAAGTGTTTGCCCCAGCTCACAGAATCATTTAAAACCACTGATTCTAAACTCCTTTTTTTTTTTTTTTTTTTTTTTGAGAGTTTTACTCTGTCGCCCCCCAGACTGGAGTGTAGTGCCATGCTCCCGGCCACTGCAGCCTTGACCTGCTGGGCTCCAGTGATCCCTCCGCCTCAGCTTTCCAAGTAGTCAGAACTACAGGCACACGTTACCACGCCTGGCTAATTTTTTATTTATTATAGAGACAAGATCTCACCAAGTTGCCCAGGTGGGTCTCGAACTCGCGGACTCAGGCAATCCACTTACCTCAGCCTCCCAAAGTGCTGGGATTACACAGGCTGAGCCACTGAGTCCAGCCAATTCTAAACTTAAAATTAGAAGAATAAATAAATCCTCACCCATGAGAGCTGTACAGCTTCCAAAAAAATTTTCTGTAAAACTAACCCAAGAGTATTCTATGACCCGTTTCAGACGTTTGTGTGTGTGAACTTTTAAACTGTTTTTAAGATGGTGCTTCTCACAGTTAACATGAATTTGATTTACTACTAGTACCTTTTTTTTTTTTACAAGATTTGAATATCTGACAAAAGTAAGCTGGGCTCAGTGGCTCAGCCTGTAATCCCGCACCTTGGGAGGCTGAGGTGAGTGGATTGCCTGAGCCCGCGA
>NW_007087157.1:1382-10340 GCF_000164805.1 Carlito syrichta | reverse complement strand
TCCAACTTGGCGAGACCTCATCTCTACAATAAATCAAAAATTAGCCGGGCGTGGTAGCGCGCGCCTGTAGTTCCAGCTACTCAGAAGGCTGAGGCGGAAGGATCGCCGGAGCCCAGCAGGTCGAGGCTGCAATGGCCAGGAGCGGCCACTGCACTCCAGTCTGAGCGACAGTGAGACTCCAACTCAAAACAAACAAACAAAAAAAAGATCTGAATATTTGAGAAAAGTAATCTTATTATTATATATTTACCAGGATATACGACATGACATCTAATTTTGAAAAGCCCTAAATGTTTACCTTAATTTGGACAGAGCCAACCCAGCCACGTGTAGCCTGTAAATACCTACTTCAAGGGAGCATGAGCATACATGTAACCAAGTCACTACTCACTGAGCACAGGGGAGCTGGTCGGAGATAATGCGCAAAAGACAGGGTGACAGCAGCAACAGGAGGGGTGGAGTCAGCAACGGCCAGGCTGCAGTGAAGGCCGGGCATCTCAGGCCACTGCGGTCAAGCAAGGCTGTCTCCATTCAGAGCTCCTAGCTGCTTTCTTCAACTAGCTAAGATTCCTAAAAACACCCTGATGCACGACAGTGAAAACAGAGAACTAGGCTGGGCACGGCGGCTCACACCTATGATCCCAGCACTTTGGGAGGCCAAGGCGGGTGGACTGCCTGAGGCTGCGGGTTTGAGACCAGACATCGTCTCTACAGTAAGTTAAAAAATAAGCTGGGCGTGGTAGCACATGCCTGTAGTTTTGGCTATTTGGAAGGCTGAGACGGAAGGATCACCAGAGCCCAGAGTTGATGCTAGGGTAGCTGTGCGTGTGCCACGGCACTGCAGCCTGGGCGACGAAGTGAGACTCCGACTCAAAAACAAACAAACAAACAAAAACACTATGTGATGACTGAAACAGATGGTCTCTACCTGTTCTGGACACCCAACTGAAGACATAACCTCCCTGGACCTCCCATCTGTCTCGCCCTGTTTTCCTTTCTGTCCACAGCACTTATCTTTCACCATGCTACATAACTTGTAAGTTTTTGTTAATTATCTGTCTTCTCCTGCTATCAAGCAAACCTGTGAGACCAGCGAATCTTTGTTTTGCTCAGCTGAGTATTTACACACCTAGAACAGTCCCCGACAATACGTGATCAAATACTATTATTGAATATTGAGTGAATGGAAATATGTCTAAGACATTTGTTAACTGAAAAAAGTTTGAAGACTACATATAATCTCACTTATGTAAAATTGTACACATTTGTTTCTATGTGTCCATATGCATAGGATGTCTACAGAGATGCTGACCAAAATGGCAACCATGGTCATCTTTAAGTGGTGAGATTTCTGTGCATTTTAATTTTCTTTCTTTGTACATCTATACAATATGACTTTGTTTTTATAATGAACACGTATTATTTTAATATATATATTTCTAAAATCAATTAAAACAATTCCAAATCTATTTCTTCTTTGTCTTAAATCTATCAAAACCGTTAAGTAATTATTTTTCAGTAATCCATCTTAAACTTATTCACAATTTTTTTTTGGAGTAACTGTGTCACTCTATTGCCCAGGCTGGACTACAGTGCCATGATCACTGCTCACTGCAGCCCAGACCTTGTGGGGTCAGGAGAGCTTTCCGCCTCAGCCTCCTGAGTAGCTGGGACTATAGACACATGCCACCAAGTCCAGCAAATTTTTTTATTTTGTTGGAGATGAGGTCTTGCTTATGCTGCCCAGGCAGGTCTTGAACTCCCAGGCTCAAGCCTTTCTCCCGCCTCGGCCTTCCAAAGTGCTGAGATGACAGGCATGAGCCACCATGCCCGGTCAGTGCTCAAGTCACCCTCCCGCCTCAGCCTCCCAAAGTGCTGGAACTACAGGCATGAGCCACCACACCTGGCCACACAAATGCATTTTTGAAACAAAGACAGAATCAAGTAACAGCCGATCGTCAGGTAAACACCTAGAACCCATCTCACGAGCATCACGAACATCTGCAGAGAGAATTTCAAAACCATTACCTTGGAAACCACTTGGCGTGCTCCACCCACGGGTCGTCCCCGGATTCCCAGCACCTGAGTCCGCCGTCACAGCAGAAGCACTTGACATCATCACTGTGACCTGAAATGAACATTGGACCCATGCATGAAGACATATCCTCTGCCCGGTGAAATGGACAGAGGACATGTCAGATTACTTCAAGTTATCAGGTCAAGGTCCTCACCCATGTAATAAAACCCGGCACTTGCAAGTTGCTCGGGGTGTACCAGGATGCTGGAGGGCCAGTTGAAGAACGTCCTGAAGCGGGCTGCGTGTGTCTGCATGCTCAGATTCGAAACCGTGTACCTCGCAGGGTGTTGGTGCTGGTTTTCCAGAAACGGGCAGCGGGGAAAGTGTCTCAGGTGCTCGGACATCGCGTCGTCCTTCGGCTCCCAGTTGCTCAGCTTCCCGCCGCAGGCAAAGCAGGCTACTCGGTCTCCGGGTCCGATGTAGTAGAAGCCTGCCTTGGCCAGATCTGTTGGTGACAGAAAGGTCAGCGGCCACATCTGATAAGTACGCAGTCTGGCCTTTTCGGTATTCATTGCACCGTGGTAGGGACTTGTCCTCAAGGCAGAGTCCTGATTCGCTCGGGAGTTGACAGGATGTGATGGGAAGCTGACGTAAGAGCCGCTGAAATAGCCGCTGTTCTCCGAACTTGGAGGGAACAAAGGTGTGGAACTTGTTACCGAAGAAGGAGACACGGGCTGAGAGGTAGGAGCGTCCAGGGTGTTAACTGACTTCAGAGTCTGAACAAAGCTACAGCTAGGATACAGCTTTTTATGCTTTTCGACGGGATTGTCTCCGTGTTTCCAGTTGTCCAGCATCAGGCCACAACAGAAGCACTTGACCTTGTCGTTCACACCCGTGTAATAGAAACCAGCACGAGCCAGACCCCTTTCGGAGATGGGAACTCCGGCAGGAAACGTGGAATACGTGGACATCCGGTACAGTTCGCACGAAAGGTCGTATTTCAGTTCAAACATGTTGGCGCTCTTCATCAGGTTTGATAAGAACGGGCTATTCTCTATGTTCATGGTCAAACGGACGGGCAAGACAAGGGACCAGCCTTTCTCCGGGAGGTAGTTTTGTGCATGGCTTTTGCTTTTTTTTTTGGTTTTGGTGCTAGGCTGAACACCTAAAATTAGAAATCGTTCATTTTTTTTTTCTACTGCGCATTTAGGGTTTCAACATGAAGATTCCAAATCCTATACCAATACATATTAAGGGACAAATGTACACAACCGCACCTTTGTGCACTCTCTAGATATACAACGTAAACGTGATGCTACACAGTAGCCTGTGATGAAGATTAAAGCCCTTCACAGAAGAGAAAAATTTTTTAGGCCACCAGGATACCCCTGAGTGCCAGGCATCGCACAGGGAGGTCAGCGTCTCCGGGCCACTAGACTGCTTGGTGGCATTCAACCAACCTGAAGACAAAACGCCTGGCTCATGAAGCTAGCTTTTGTTTTAGAAAGCAGATTTATTGAGAGGACAGAAAAGCTCTCACAATGGGAGGGGACCCGAAGGGGTTGCCCTTCTTTTCATGGTGGAAAGCTATGTTTCCATAGCCAAAATATTCAAATTAAGTTTATTTTCCTTTTTTGAAAACTGAAATTTGTAGCCACGGGGGAACAAAAGCATAAGACCTAGCTCAAGAGATTACCATATTCCACTGATTCTGAGATGCTTGTTTTAATACTCCTGTTATCAAGAAGTATCTGAATATAATTAGTGGCATATCATATTTTAACTAGCAGCATTTTATTTCTTAGAGGTACACAGAATCAAGATGTGACTTACAACTGATGACATCTTAGATTCAATGGAAGTAGGGTATATTCCAAATCTTTCTCAAATGAGTAATTTTTCTTTCTGCAATCATTTTACTAGGGAGGACAAAACAACCTAAAATTCCCCTCAAAATAAACAGCAAGAAGTAGGAACAGGATGAGCTAACACATCTGAAAAGCCTGGTTTCAACATTTATTAGATTGTAGCTACTTCCTCATAGATCATCAGGAACATGGATGCTTAGTCATAGTGACACCATCGGATCTTAAACAATTAAACATTTTATTTTAAATAATCATCAGTGATTAAAGTTCATTTGGTCTTTCAGACTCAGCTTCCTGCTGTTGAAGTAACACACCGTAACCATTTTTTCATTCTAATGGTGTACTTGGCTAGAACCTGAAAACATTCTTTATAATTATGGTAGACAACAGGTACTACAAAAAGAGATTCTGCCACAAACTACCAATAATAAAATCGAGCCTCACTACCATATTCAGGTTGTTTTTGAAAAAGACAGAATCGTGATTTACTTTCTCTTCCCTTGGTTTAAAAAATTTCTTAAGATAATTTAGACATGGCTATAAAATGATAGATCTTTCAGAGATTTTAAAATGATTGTGCCCCTCAAAGAACTAACATTGGAGAGTCATTCAATTTATCATCTGCTTAAAACTTTTGTTTTTCTAATTGTTTCCAGAGCCAACATCAAATCTTCTACTCTGATAGTGAATTTATTTTTTTTTAATGGTCAAAGGTTACAAAGTGCCAAATGTATAGGCTAAGATGGATCATCAAACGGCATACATTTGGTTTTGGTTGGAAATGATTTCACAGATAGCATGCCTTGAGACGGAATTTATCATGACAAAAAAATTTAAAAATTTACTTTCTCATTTGAACAGCAGAACCTGTGTCAAAATTTGGAATTTCTCAATGATGACTTACTCTCCATTAGAAAAGAGGTTCTGTGCCAAAAATACTAAAAATGACCAATAAACAAGTCATGGTGGTTTCCTACCAGTGATTAGCAAGCATGGATTCCTGGATCTGCTGGGGCTTTCTACTGCAGATGTCAATGCTTTGTTTCCAGATGGCTAATGTTACATGCCATTTCCCTCAGTGGTAAACTGTTGTATCTAACTGCACTATTCCTTTAACTGGTCAAAAATTGTACACATTACTATAAAAATCTTTTTATTCACCACTGTCTTTATATAAATTTTCTTTCTGAGTAAGTTTGTTCCTTGACCAAAACGTAACCATCATTCTCATTTGCCTTCTTCTCAAAGACAGCAACCCACTAGAACAAACTCAACTTTGACCTTTCAAAAATATCAGCGGTCTTGATATATTTGGGTAATTTCTTCACCAGTCATCACGTTTATCTTTCCTACTTCCTCTAAATTTGTTGTACCTATCAGAACGTTTTGTTCTTGACATTTCTTTGTCGCTGTAGAAGTCTCTTAACACGCCAAAGGTTTCATCTGTGTATCTCTGTTCTAGATGAATGCCACTCATTTTTCAATCTTTCCCAAACAAAGATACTGCTTCTATTTACACAGCAGCCAAAGGAGACTGCCTGGCCAACTTTGAAAAAGGTATTTCAGCAACAAGCCCCAGCTCCAGTCTCTACTTCCTCAAATCAAATTCAAAATCAAACTCCTTCTACAACTAGGTCCTATTTTTCAAATTAACATTCTACTTAATTTGTTTACTCATGCACAAAACTACCTCCCGAGATTAGACTAGGTCCCTTTGAGGGATTTTAGGCCTCCATTTTGGGATGTTTTGATTTATAGAAAAAACTGAAAAAAAATCTAGAAGTAGAACCGTTTGCCTCCTTTGTAAACCTGTTAAAAAAAGAAAGGCGGTTTTAAAAGTCAAACAATTCACAGATGTAACATGATTTTTTAAAAATATCCTCTCCATAATAGAGCACCGGTATTTATCGACTGTCTCCCATGAACAAGACACGTCACTAGACACTGAGGAGGCCAAGAAATCCCAGCTCAAGACCCATCAGTGGTCCTAAAGTGGTGGCGAGCAGGCGCATTATGTTTGGATTGTAAAGAATTGGGTTCCAGTACTTTACCAGTTTTTAAAGTTTTAACTTTGAAATTAACTTATACTTAGAGAAAACTTATAAAAAAAAATACAGAATGGGGGGGGAGATGGGATTAACGGTAGTAAATATCTGTCTGGGGACGGGGAGACACCTCTTATCAGCAAGGGTGCCCGAGCGATGCATATTTGTATACCTAACCCTTAACTGTACCCCACAATATCATAATAAAAAATATTGATTATAAAATAATAATAACAATAATAATACAGTTTTCACCTAGCCTACACTCAACTTTCCCAAAGCTAGCATCGGACACAGCCAGAATGCAATGGTAGAAACCAGAAAAGTAACAGACACAATGCTGTTGATGAATCTCCATGCTTCATTTGAATTTCACCAGTTTTCCAAATAAGTTTTTTCTTAGACCACGATATTTTTTAAACTCTTATAGTTAACTGCCAACATTTTTTTTGAAGGTCATGAACTCATCTTTATTTAGAAGCCTCAGACTAGGAAATACAAAAATGACAGAAATGACGGAATGAAGGTAGATAAATTATCTTTGAAGAAAGTCTTGGAAACAAATGTTTTTAAGCAAAGCAAGTACTTAAAGGGAATTGACTTGAATTTAATGATGAACAATGTGATAAAAGAGATGTAAAAAACAGGAAATGCTACTAAGTCCCCAAAATGAGGAAGAGGTGGGTACATTTTGAAATCTTATGAAGGTAAATTTGAGGAAATTAAGATGACTTTCATATGTAGGAAGTAATGTATAAAATTCATTACTTCAAGAAGTAGGACTCTTACAAAGGGTTCTGGGGAAAGCATGAAAAGGTCATAAATAGTTATTCAGAGTATCTGAGATGAAGGGTGGTATCAGAAAAAAAACCCATGAACTCACAGGATTCCCCATGGGACTTTTGATTACAAAGTCTACATTAAATGGACTGAAAATCTAAGGCGCTAAGGCCATATCATGCTCCCATATTTTTCCATTGCTAGATACATGGATAATTGGTTACTATTATTCTGCTAAACCTGTGAGCTTTTATTGTAATTTACTCAGAAAGAAATTATTTCTCCAGTTTAGCAATTCAGCATGAAAATCTCTCCCAGGACATTCATGTTCAGTGTAAAGCTAAACCCTTTATAAGGCAGCTGAAGCCCTTTTGCTTTGCTTTTGTCTCAGAGGATGTTGAATTCCGTTTCTCTCTCTAGTTAAATAGTAGCCCTTAGTGAATTGCCAACATTTTTTTAATGTCAGAAATATCCCATAACATTTTAAATTCCAAGCTTTTCTTGAAAAAAAAAAAAAAGGCCAGGTGCGGTGGCTCATGCCTGTCATCCTAGCACTTTGGGAGGTAGAGATGAGAGGATTGCCAGAGCTCAGGAGTTTGAGACCACCTTGAGCAACATAGCGAGACCTTGTCTCTCCAATAAATAAATAAATAAATTTAGTTGGGCACAGTGGCACATGCCTATAGTTCCAGCTACTTGGAAGGCTGAGGCTGGAGGTTCTCCTGAGCCCAGCAGGTCGAGGCTGCAGTGGCCATGAGTGTGCCACTGCACTCCAGCCTGGGCAGTAGAGAAAGACTCTGACTCAAAAAAAAAAAACCCACAGATTTAGCAGCACTGGGTCTGCATCCCTGTATGGCATCCATCAGTGGGAGCCGGCAGCCGCTAGATGGACCCTTTAGAAAAAACTGGTACTTTCTCTGACTCTCTGGTCCCCAGACTGTCCTGTGGTCTCTGCTAGCAACAACAGTCAGGCAGTGATTGCTATTTGTCACCGAACTGGCACTATTGCTTTCCGTGAACTAGAATCACATGGGAAGTGAAACTGTTGTAACATCTGTGTCTATCAAAAGTAACAAAAATGAAAGGCAAAGGAGCCTTGAGAAAAATGAGAGAACTAAGAGTCTCTGTGGAAAGCCAGATGATTTCTTCATGTCAAATGTGCAAACGATTTGCTTCTGTTTTTTTAAACAGACACCTGGGCAACCAAGCCTGGACAACGTGGTGAGACCTCGTCTCCACAATAAATCACAAAAAATTAGCCGGGCATGGTGGTGTCCACCTGTAGTTCCAGCTACTGGAAAGGCGGAAAGATTGTCTGAGCCCAGCAGGTGGAGGCTGTGGTGGCCATGAGCATGCCACTGCACTCCAGCCTGGGCAACAAGAGTGAGACTCCAAACACCACCCAAAATCAAGTAAAATAGAGACACCCACCGTTTTGCTCACTTTCGTTTTGTCTTTGAGTCAGAGTTGCACTCTGTCACCCAGGCTAAAGAGCGGTGGCTCGATCACAGGTCATGCAGCCTTGAGCCCCTGAGCTCAGCCTCTCAAGTAGCTGGCACTATTGGCACCAGCGACAACATCCAGCTTTTTTTTTTTTTTAGAGATGAGGTCTTGCTGTGCTGCCCAGGCTGGTCTCCAACTGCTGGGCTCAAGTGATCCTGCTGCCTTGGTCTCCCAAAGTGCTGGGATCACATCTGTGAGCCACCATGCCCACCTGTTTGGCTCATTTGTGTCATCTGCCTGGCCTTTGTGGGCGTTGGAGTTTGCCCTCTTTGACTCCCTGGTATCCTGGCTGACTGGGCATCTCACCCAGCCTACCCTAGAGAAGCTTGGTGCGGAAACAAGGCATATATGTGCAGGGATTCTGGCAACAATTGTTCTATCAATACACAGAGACAGGCCAAGACGTCAGCTTCTGTTCTAACCCTTTCCGGCACCTGGACACCCACTCCCTTCAGACTCGGCCAAGACCAGCTCGGACCCGGGCGGCCCACACCAATCCAGAGGACTCCAGCCCATGGCCCGAGCACCTTCCTCTGAGCCGCCAGCACCTTCCTCAAGTCTCCCCTCCGCCATGCCCCGCTCATTTTGAGTGGTGGCTTCCCTTCTGTTTCTCAGAGACACCCCTGAGCAGGGATGCGTTCGAGTCCTCACGTCCACACTCACAAGCCACTCCCTGCCTCGGCTGAAGACGGGCCCTTGATGGGGCCCCCTCTCCTGCTGCCTGGGGATCTCGTTCCCACCCCGT
>NW_007087157.1:0-907 GCF_000164805.1 Carlito syrichta | reverse complement strand
TCCTTCCACCTCAGCCTTCCAAGTAACTGGAACTACAGGCGCGCGCTACCACGCCCGGCTTATTTTTTGATTTACTGTAGAGATGAGGTCTCGCCAAGTTGCCCAGGCGGGTCCCGAACCCCTGGACTCAGGCAATCCTCTCGCCTCGGCCTCCCAAAGTGCTGGGATGACAGGCTTGAGCCACTGCACCCGGCCAAGACTACACCTGATAGTCACAGCACCCGAGGCTTTTTGGCAAAACCAATGAGCCTCTGCACTGGGCCGGCCTCCTTTTAGAATGTTCCTTTTAGAATGTTCCATCCCCGGCTTCTCTGAGACCACATTCTTGGGATTCCTGCCTGCATTCTAGTGGTGCCTTCTCAGCTGGCTCGAGTCCTCGCCTCTCCTCTCTCTTTAAAACTTACTTAAGTTTGAAAAGCTTATTTAACTTTAATTTTTCTATAGAGACGAAGCCTCAGTATGCTGCCCAGCTGGGCTCGAACTCCTGGGCTCAAGGGCTCCTCCTGCCTCAGTCTCCCAGAGGGCTCAGATCACAGGCACGACCCACCGCACCTGGCCCTCTCTTCGCACTCGTGCACCCCGCCAGGTGGGCAACCGCCCCGACCCCAGGCCTGCGGTTTGGAGCTCACCCGGCCCGGTTCTCTGACGCCAAGGGGAAGCACGCCTCTTCCTCCGGCCTCGTCCTGGACAGCCACGTCCCTCAGCACGGGAAGGACGTTTCCCTCTGTGCCAGCCGCCCGCTCACAACGTCTACACAGCCTTGCACGGGGTGCAGGCCACACGCGGAAGGACTTGCGCTGAAGGCCTAAGGGCCAGCAACCCGACCCAGCCCTGCAGGACCACGGAGCCCTCACTCACAGGACACCGCGGCCAGCCGTTTCCGGTCACGACCGCCAGGGCTGCGGGG
>NW_007087156.1:0-1209 GCF_000164805.1 Carlito syrichta | reverse complement strand
AGGGAGCAGAGCTGAACAGGAGGTATTTCTAAAGTGGTTCTCCCCACCCTTCAGGCCTCAGAGCCCACTTTTATAGTCCAGAGTTGTCGATATCTATACATTAACCACATGACCAGCAACGACTTGTATAGAACTTAAGTTACAGCTGCATTTTACATTTAGATAGTGACATTTAAAGCAAAGGAAGTTTATTATGTATTACAAAAGTTATGCAAATCACAAGACTCACGATTACATTTGATACTATATTGTTCAAAAGTATGATTACTGAGAAAGGAAGTAAATAGGAATTACATCTTTGAGTGTAGTGTGCAGGGAACTCAAGGATCCCCTGAATCTACTTACTGGGAATGCATAGAAGACAAGGGTTAGGGTTAGGGTTATGGGCTCGGGAATGTGCAGAGTGCTTGGACCCCTTACTATGCCCTTCTCTAGGGGTTGTAGCAATATGGACGGACATTAGCAGGTCTCATATCACTGTGTGTCCCACAGATGGCAGTAGATAAGAAATGAAAAGATGCCCATGGAAGGAAAAAGGCTAAATAACAAATAGGCACTGTAAAAAAGTTAAGAGTCATTGGGCATGGTGGCTCATGCCTGTGATCCTAGCAGTTTGGGAGGCGGAGGCAAGAGGATGGCCTGAGTCCAGGGGTTCAAGACCAGCCTGGGCACCATGGTGAGACCATGTCTCTACAATAAATCAAAAGATTAGCCGGACATGGTGGTGCATGCCTGTAGTTCCAGATACTTGTAAGGCTGAGGCAGAAGTATTGCCTGACTCTGACTCAAAAAAAAAAAAAAAAAAAGAGTCACACAAATAATTTCCTTCCTTCATTTCTTTCTTTCTCTCTCTCTCTCTCTCTCTTTTTTGTTGGAGTCTCAGTACTATACTTCGCCCATGCTGGAGTACAGCGGCATACTTATGGCCACCACAATCTCCACCTGCTTGGCTCAGGCAATCCTTCTGCTCAGCCTTCCGAGTAGCTGGAACCATAAGCATGTACCACCTCACCCACATAATTTTTTTGGTTTATTGTAGAGACAAGGTTTCACCATGTTGCCCAGGCTGGTCTCGAACCTGTGGGTTCAGGCAATCATCTCATCTTTGCCTCCCTAAGTACTGGGATTACAGGTATGAGACATCACGCCTGGCTACAAATAACTTTTTTTTTTTTTTTGAGTTGGAGTCTCACTCTGTCGCCCAGGCTG
>NW_007087155.1:0-809 GCF_000164805.1 Carlito syrichta | reverse complement strand
TTGGTTCCATGTTTTTACTATTGTGAATAGTGCTGCAATAAACATTCATGTGCAGGTATCATTTTTGTAAAATGATTTTATGTGCCCAGGAGAAGGATTGCTGGTTAGTATGTAAGGTCTATTTCTAGTTCTTACATAAATTGCCTCAGTTTTCCATAGAGTTTGAACTAGTTTACATTTCCACCAATAGCGTAGAGGCATTCCCTTTCTCTGCATCCTCGCCAGCATTTTTTTTATTTATTAATAATGGCCATTCGTCCTGGAGTTAGGTAGTATCTCAATGCAGTTTTGATTTGCATTTCTCTAATGATTAGTGAGACTAAGCACTTTTCCATGTGTTTGTTAGCTGTTCATATGTCTTCTTTTGAGAAGTGTCTATTCATGTCTCTTGTCCACTTTTTAATGGGGCTGTTTGTTTTCCTTTCAGTGCATTTGAGTTCCTTGTAGATCCTGGATGTTAGGATTAGTCAGATATGCAGTTGGCAAATATTTTTTTTTCCCATTCTGTGGGCTGTCTCCCCTCTTTGTTCATAGTTTCTTTTGCTGAAGCTTTTCAGTTTGATGAGCTCCCCTTTGCCAGTCTTACCTCTTATGGCACGGGCTTTTGATGTTTTGATCAGGAATTGGTTGTCATTTCTGATTTCCATAAAGATGTCTCCTGTGTTTTCTAAGATTCTTAACTTTTGAGGTTTAACATTTAGGTCTTTAGTCCATTTGGAGTTGATTTTTGTGTATGGTGATAGGTAGAGGTCCTGTTTCATTCTTTTTTTTTTTTTATTTTTTTTTTTTTGAGTTGGAGTCTCACTCTG
>NW_007087154.1:0-978 GCF_000164805.1 Carlito syrichta | reverse complement strand
ACCAGCGATAGAGCCGACCGGTGAGCCAACTTAACCAGCAGTGAGCCGACAGGTGAGCTGCCTTAAGTCGACTGGCAAGCGAGCTGACCTGTGATCTGATTAACTAGTTGACTGGCGAGGAAACCAATTAGTTAACTGACTTGTCCTGTGAGTGAGCCATTAAGTTTCTTAACCTGTTGGCTGCTGAGTGAGCCAACTAGTTTGCTGAATGGTCATCATGCAAAGGAGCTGAATAATTAGCTGACCTGATGGAAAGCAAGCGAACCCACTACTTAGCTGAACAGATAGCTGACTTGCTAACTGACTGGTTAGCTAAGTAAATAGCTGATTTGCTAGATAATGACGAGCTAGCTGACTAGATAGCTGGCTATCTAGCTGACATAACTAGCTAGCAAACAGGCTAACTCTCTAGCTTGCTGACTTAACTAGCTAGCCATCTGGCTACTGGCTAAATGATAACTATCTAGCTGATGGGCTAGCTGTCTAGCTAGCTGACTTAACTAGCTAGCTGAATATCAACCTGAGTAGCTAGCTGACTTAGCAGGGTGACTTAGGTAGCTAGCCAGCTGACTAGTCAGCTGACGTAACTAGCTAGACACCTAGCTAGCCAGCTGGGAAGCCAGAAGAATTAACTAGCTTACTTAAATAACTATCCAGCTAGCTAACCAGCTTAATTAACTAGCTTGATACCTAGCTATCCAGCTGGATAACCAGCTGACTTAACTAGCTGAATTAACCAGCTAGCCAGGTGGCACAACTAGTAGACTTAACTAGTTTGCCAGCTGGCTAAACAGCTAACTTAACTAGCTGTCTACCTAGCTAGCTAACAAGCTAGTCAGCAGAATTATGTAGTTGATTTAATTAGCTAGCCAGCTGGCTAGGCAACTGACTTAACAAGCTTGCTACCTAGCTAGCCAGCTGGCTAGACAGCTGACTTAACTAGCTGACTTAAATAGCTGGCCTGCTTGCCAGACAGCT
>NW_007087153.1:11459-27047 GCF_000164805.1 Carlito syrichta | reverse complement strand
AAAGAGGCCTCACGTTTTCGGATGGAAGAAACACCCCACAGCCGACAGAGGAAAACGCAGTGTCAACAAGACGCCCGCCCGCTGGCGTCCCACCACCCAGAACCGGCGCGGCCGACTCTCCGGGACTTCCGGGGTCCTCGGGGCACACGTGCTTCCGCCCCGGCTGAGCACGCGGCCGCCACCTGCACCCCGGCCAGTGGAGCATAGGGAGGCCCGGCCCGGCCAAAGACCGCACGTCCTCGGGCGCGCCCGCACGGATCGGGAGGCTTCTCCCCACCGACCTCTAGGGCGATTCCAGTTTTTGTCTGATTACAAGCCATTCCACCCTGGCTGGCTCCTTTAGAATTAATTCCTAATCGTGCGATTGCGGGGTCATGGCCCTTTTAAGAAAAACATTTGATGCACAGAACCAAAGTGGCTTCCAGAAAAATGCTCGTTTACACACTCGCCAGCTATATAGGACACTATCCCACAGCACGAAGACTACACTGGAGAGATTGGGTAGATGTCCAAATCGGTGTTTAGACATTTTTGTTTCTCTCCCTCCTCCCAATTCTTATTTTGCATTGCATGTTTCCATCTTTGCCCATGTTTTTAAAAGCTGGGAATATATGGCAACTATCTGCAAATACAATGCAAATATTTTTTCAGTTTTCTATTTGCCTTTATTTTTTATTCTGGTAATATATACATAACATTCAATTTATCCATTTAACCTTTTTTTTTTTGAGTTGGGGGTCTCACTCTGCCACCCAGGCTGGAGTGCGGTAACAAGATGACGGCTCACCTCAGTCTCAACCTTCCCAGCTTGGGTAATGCTTCTGCCTCACCCTCCCGAGCAGCTGGGACTACAGGTGTGTCCCATTATACATGGCTAACTTTTCGTAGAAATGAGGTCTCACTATATTGCCCAGGCTGGTCTCAAACTCCTGGGCTCAAGCAATCCTTTCACCTTGGGCTCCCAAAGTTCTGGGATTACAGGCCAGAAAAGTTCACCTTGGGATCCCAAAGTTCTGGGTTCCCCTTTATACTGTTTTGGAAGACCTCTGGGTAAGGGTTCTGTTTATTCACTACTGTGTAACAATATACCCCATGACTTAGTGGCCTAAAAAAATCACAATCTTTTATTTTGCTCATGAATCAGCAATTTGGACAGGACTCAGTGGGGCCACTCGTCTCTGTTCCACAGGGCTTTCGGCTGAGGCAGCTCAATGGAGGGTGGGAGGATCCACTCCCAATGGTTCCCTCATGTGGTTGCCGTCTTGGGGCTGTCGGCTAGGAGCCCCACCAAGGCACTCGACTGAGAATTCTGGTTCCGCCCCACGTGAGTCTCTTCAAGGGCTGCTTGGGCTTCCTCACAGCATGGTGGCTGGTTCAAGAGGGAGCAACATGAGAGATCATGATGGAGTATGTGGTATTTTTGTGACTCAGCCTCAGAAGTCTCAGCATCACTTCTGTTGTATTTCATTGGCCTAGAAAGTCATAAAAGTCCAACCCAAGTTCAAGGGCATGAAACATAGATTCCACTCTTGATGGAGGAGCTGCAAAGTTCTAGAGAAGCATATGGGATGGGTAATATTGTTGCAGACATTTTTGGAAAATAGAATCTGCCCAGTCTGTTCTCTGGTCACAATTCCTATTTTTCTCACATTAAAAATACACCCCCTGGCTGGGCTCAGTGGCTCAGCCTGTAATCCAGCACTTTGAGAGGCTGAGGCAAGTGGATTGCCTGAGCCCACAGGTTCGAGCCCCACCTGGGCAACTTGGCGAGACCTCGTCTCTACAATAAATCAAAAATTAGCTGGGTGTGATAGCATGCACCTGTAGCTCTGGCTACTTGGAAGGTTGAGGCGGAAGGATTGCCGGAGTCCAGCAGGTCAGCGCTGGGATAGCCATGAATGTGCCACTGTCCTCCAGCCTGGGAGAGTGTGACTCCAACTTAAAAAAAAATACACCCCCCCCGGAGACCTCCCCAGTGGCTCATCCCATTATAGGATCAGGCTCAGTATGAAGGTCCAGGATCTTATTATCTAAATGAGGTCTAGGAGCATACGCTTCTCCTGTATGATGCATGGGGACAGCTCCTTGAATACCTTTCTTCTTGACCTGAGACCTGTGGAGTACTCACAAGTGAACGGCCTCCCACACACTCGCCATGCAACAGTGGCACAGGCAACGGATAAGCACACATGTTCAAAGAGAAAGCAAACGGGTGGTTTGTAGCAATCACTGGTCCATAGCAATTTTGAAATTCAGCTGGGAAATTGTTGCTAAATGTCACCAATTCCTTGATTAGGGCCCAGCATTATTCCCTGACCCAAGCCTTTGTTATTTCCCATACAATATAGCCCATGCTTGCAGCTAAGTGCTTTTCTTGGCTTGCCTCCTATAGAAGTTTGGGGACCCAAAGGCCTCATTTGTTTTCCACTGTCTCTGTTCCCTCTAGTTCAAGCAGGCACTGCTTTCACCAGAACAATGCTATTAAAAACACTGAGTTTTCTGTGAATCTTATTGAGATTCATGCCATTAAGAAAAGCCAAAATCACTAATTCCTTCAAGATAAGCCCTTTTCTACCTTGGGTTCCCATTGAGATTACTGTGGAACAATGCCTTTAATATCTTTTTTTTTTTTGAGTTGGAGTCTCACTCTGTCACCCAGACTGGAGTCCAGTAGCTACTCTCAACCATCACAGCCTCGACCTGCTGGGCTCTGGCGATCCTTCTGCCTCAGCCTTCCAAGTAGCCAGAACAACAGGCACACGCTACCATGCCCGGCTAATTTTTGATTTATTGTAGAGATGAGGTCTGGCCAAGTTGCCCGGGCGGGTCCTTAACCTGCAGGTTCAGGCAATCCACTCGCCTCAGTCTCCCAAAGTGCTGGGATTACAGGCTGAGCCACCCAGCCTGGTGCCTTTAAAATCTTAAAAGCCTTACTGTCCCATGGAAAATGCCCATGGGGCATGGCCTTTAGAGCCTTGGAGGAAATACGTCTCCCTGAAAGGTTCTATAAGGCACTGCCTTAGCTCTTTTCGGAGTCTTCACAGAGGGACTTAGTCCCATCTGGACTTGACATTTGGCCTAAAGCCCTTCCTCCCTTCCTCCTCTTCTTTTCTTTCTTTTTCTTTGCCATGTCTACCACCCCCTCCTTTTTCTAAGTTAAATACACTGAGGTAAATGTATACAGAGAAAAAAATTCATCCCTTTTAGGGGCACAGTTCTAACAAACACATACAAGTGTTTGACTACCACTACAATTTAAGTAGAGACCCCTTTTATCACCCAAAACGCTCCCTCGTGCCTCTTTTCCGGCATTGCCCTCACCCACCCCAGGCCTGGCGGTCCCTCACGTCTCTCCTGTCCCTATAGTTCTGCCTCTTCCAGAATGCTGTTATGAGGGGAGCCACACAGAGGACATGAGCAGATGTCCACTGCATGACTATTCCATGACTTACTTATCCACTCGCCTGTTGGTAGATATTTGCCAGTGTTATTGTAGTAGCTTCCTATGACTGCTTTGACAAGTTACCACAGACATAGTCGTTTCTTTCTTTCTTTCTTTCTTTCTTTTTTGAGTCGGAGTCTCACTCTGTCGCCCAGACTGGAGTGCAGTGGCCACTCCCGGCCACCGCAGCCTCGACCTGCTGGGCTCTGGCAATCCTTCCGCCTCAGCCTTCCGAGTAGCCGGAACTACAGGCGTGCTACGTAGTAGTTTAAAACAACACAAACTTATTATCTTATAGTTCTGGGGGTCAGGAGTTCAAAATGGGTCTCACTAGAAAAAATCCAAGTGTCAGCAGGACTGCCTCCCTCCTGGAGACTCTAGGGGAGAAGCTGTCCCCTTGCCTTGTCCAGCTTCTAGAGGCCACCTGCATTTTTGGCACATGGCTCCTTCCTCCACCTCCAAAGCCCGCAATGACCAGTCAAGTCTTGTCATGTGGTGTCACTCTGATGCTCGCTCTCCTGCCTTCCTCTTTCACTGACAGGGACCTTTGTGATGATGTCAGGCTTACCCAGATGGTCCAGAACGATGTCTCCTCTCAACGTATGAGAGTTCTAGTTCCTCCATATCCTCGCTAGCAGTTGGATTGGTCACTACATTAGATTCCAAGGGTTGCTGTAATGAATTGCCCAAACTGGGGGGACTTAAAGCAACAGAACAATTCCCAGCTCTGAAATCAGGGTGTCAGCAAGGAGAGTGCTTCCTTGCCTCTTCCAGCGTCTGGTGGCCCCAGGCACTCCCTGGCATGTGTGCACATCCCTCCAAGATCTGTCTCTGTCTTCACGTGGCATTCTCTCTGTGTGTCTTTGTCTTCGCAGATGCAGGTGCTGAACAGTTGCTTGTGTGCTCATCTGCCATCTTCTTCGGTGAAATGTCTGTTCAAATCTTTTGCCCGTTATGAAAACTGGGCTGTTTATTCTTATTGTTGGGTTTCGAGAATTCTTTATGGGTTGTGGATACAAGTGTTTTTCACTGGATACGTGACTTGCAAATATTTTCTCCCAGCCTATGGCTTGTGTTTTCATTCTCTTAGCAGTGACAGTCAATTCAAAGAGCAGAAGGTATTAATTTTGCTGAAGACCCTTTCCCCAATGTATTATGGCCTGTGCTTTTGATGTTCTAAGAACATCCCCTTTGCCTAACCTCAGGTCACAATTTTCACTTGCTTCAGGAGTCTTTATAGTTCTGTCCCTTTACATTTAGATCTATGAACTATTTTGGGTTAATTTTTATATATAGAATAAGATATAGGATGTCTGCTCTCACCATTTCTATTCAACCTTCTACTGGAGGTTATATAGCTCCTGCTTTATTAGAGAAAGGGTCTTGCTCTGTTGCCCAGTTGGAGTGCAGTGGTGTGATCATAGCTCACTGCGGCCTTGAACACCTGGGTTCAAGTGATCCTCTTGTCTTAGCCTCCTGAGTAGCTAAAAATTAGCCAGACATGGTGGTGCCTGCCTATAGTTGGAGAACTGCAACGTTCTAGAAGAACATTCAGGAATAAGAGATATTTTTGTGGCCACCTTTGGAAAATATAACACAGTAAGAAAATCCATCATTTAGGAACAATTTTTCTTTATGCCCAATTTAAAAATCTCTTGACCAGGAGTAAAGGATCACATCTGTCATCCCAGCACTTTGGGAGGCCAAGTTGAGAGGATTGCTTGAGCTAGGAGTTCGAGACCAGCCAGGGCAACACAGCAAGACCTTGTCAAAAAATAGAAAAATCAGCCAGGCATGGTGATGCATGTCTGTAGTCCCAGTTACTTAGGAGGCTGAGGCGGGAGGATCACCTGAGCCCAGGAGGTTGAGGCTGTAACAAGCCATGATGGTGCCACTGCACTCCAGCCTGGGTGACAGAGTGAGATCCCAACTCAGAAAAACAAAACAAAAACCACGTCTCATGTCCCATAATTATTTAACGCAGTTCCTCATATTGCTTTTCTGGAAGCTTCCTCTAGGGATTTAGATATCAAAACTAGTGGTATGCCGGAGGTAACTCACATTGCCTCATGAAAACCAACTATTAAATTTTTAGGAATTTTGCAAGCTAGCTGTTATATACAACAATTAGTTCTTGTTGACTGCCCAGACCTCAGAAAGTGATGGAAAAAGTTAACAATACAGATTAAAATTTAAAATGTTTTGTTATACTCTTGCATTGTGAATAGCCCTAAAAATGAGAGGAAATATCCGTCCAGTATTCAAAAATGACTATCCAATGGCAAAGAAGTTGATGGCCCAGTGAGGTTCCAACTTGGTCGTGTCACTTTCATCTTATTAATGTAAGTGAAAAATCAACCAACACTCATGTTGACCTACTCTCTTGGTTGGGGTGCAACTAACTCCATCTGTCAACTCATGGTCAACTTTGCTGGGTGTGGTGGCTCAGGCCTGTATTCCCGGTGCTTTAGGAGGCCAAGGTGAGAGAACTGCTTGAAACCAGGAGTTCAAGACGAGCCTGGGCCTTGTCTCTACAAAAGTAAAAATAAAAATAGCTGGGCACATTGGTGTGTACCTGCAGTCCCAGCTACTTGAGAGGCTTAAGAGGGAGGACTGCTTGAGCCCAGGATTCAAGGCTGTGGTGAGTTGTGATCACACCACTTGTACTCCAGCCTGGGCAAGAATGAAGAAAAGAAATCACAGTCAATTTGCAGCTTGGGCAACACAGCAAGACCTCGTCTCTAAATTTTTTTTTAATTACCCAGGTGCCATGGTCTGTGCCTACAGTCCCAGCTACTTGGGAGACGGAGGTGAAGGATCACTTGAGTCCAGGAATTCAAGACCAGCCTGGGCAACATAGCAAGACTCCATCTCAAAAAAGGAAAATAAGAAAACCATGCTTGGCTTGCAATCACAGATAGATAATGGATATTAGCTTGGTAAACATCAGTGAAATTTCATTATTATTTGTGTATTTTTCACGACGTATCCTTTACATCAGCAAACTTCACTGTACAAAAAATTATGTACAGACATACATACACGTATACATTTTTTTTTAGAAGAGCTAGTTGCTACTAACCCACCACAGATCTTATCAAAGCCTACCACAGAGAGAAGGACAGTTTCTATTTCCCGGGAAGTTAGTTTTGGAGAATAATAACAGCGAATATTCACTGAGTGCCATTCTAAGTCCTTGGTGTCTTATCTCAGTTACTCCTCAAAACAGCCTGTGAGGTGGGTCCAATTATTATTACCATTTTCACGATAAAGTAACGGAGGCCCAGAGAGGGAGAGAAACTTGTCCAAGGTCACACAGCTGAGAAAGGACAGAGCTGGGATTTAAGTGTCGAGAGCTTGTGCTCTTAGCTCCGACTATAGGTTGCTTCTCCAAGGGCAGTGTGCTAATGTCTTGAGGACATTAAGGCTGAGGCAGAAGGATCACCGGAGCCCAGCAGGTCGAGGCTGCGGTGGCCGGGAGCGGCCACTGCACTCCAGTCTGGGTGACAGAGTGAGACTCCAACTCAAAAAGCAAAAAAAACAAAAAAAACCCCCAGATAATTGTGATGATTCTAATGACAATAAAAACAATTGCCATATTTTTTCAGAGACATGGTCTTGCTCTGTCACCCAGGCTGGAGTGCAGAGGTGCAATCATGGCTCACTGCAACCTCAGCCTCCTGGGCTCAAGCGATCTTCCTGCATCAGCCTCCCAAAGTGCTGGGATTACAGGCGTGACCCATGGTGCCCAGCCCGATAGCTAATTTTTTTAAAAACCAAATTCTTCCTTTGTGTCAAGCTCTGTGCTAAGTGACTTCCATGTTCTGTCATGTAACTGCCAAACATCCAATTTCTGCTACAATCCCCAATTTACAGCACAGGATATTGAGGCCACAGAGGTTAAGGTCACCCAGCCAGGGATCGGTGGGCTGGGACTTGAAGGCAGGTGTGTCCGAATTCCTCACTCTTTCCTGCACGTTTAAAGCCCAGAAACTGTTCATCAATGGTGTGCCCCAAATAGGAAGCTAGAGAGGATGGGACCGTGGTCTTCGACCTTGACTCTGTCCTTGGAGTGCATCTCTCTCCGGAAGGTCGGCTCCTTCCGGTCCATTCGGGGCAGAGGCCAGGCTCAGCTGGAGGCCGTCACAAAACAGACTCCACGAGGCAGACAGCCCCTGTTTTAAGGGCTGCACAAATCCAGCGGGGCCTTCTGTTCTCTCTCTCCCTCTCCAACCGCCTCCACGCGAGCAGCAGCTGGGGCCGGAGAAAGCGCAGCGGGCCGGGCCGCACACAGGAAGGAAGGGGGGTGGGGGGGCTAAGTGGAGCTGGGAGGGGGTCGCAAGCAGCCAGGAAGCAAGAGATGCAGGGCTTCGTTAATTAATTGAGGGAGGGATGCGACGGAGGGCGGAATCCACGGAGGGACGCCTGGGCTCCGTTAACGGGTCGCCGTCCCGGTGGCGGCTCGAGGGCCCCAGGGAGGATGGCACCACGGTCTGTCGCCTCCTGACAAGCACGCGTGCCCCCTTCCTGGCCTACGACAGCAACAGCTCCCTTCCCGGATTCCGGGAGGGGCTCCGGGCCACGGGGCGCGGTCACGGTGGGCTGCTCGGGGAGTCGCGCGGCGGTTCGAGCCCCGGCTCGCTGCGTAGGCGCTGCAGGACCTCAAGCGAGTTAGTTGACCTCCCTGTGCCTCAGCAGCCTCGCCGGTGAAGAGAGAAGAGAACCCTCCTCGGAGAGCCGGAATAAGCGCTAAATAAATGCTCGACACGATGCCAGAACGGTCCGCTTTCAACCACGGACGGCTGGTACATACGGATAAAGGCCGGGATTCTTGGGCCTGGAAAGGGCAGAAAGGCGCCTCGGTTTACCTCGGAGTCCGCCTTGGACCCGAATGCCAGCGTGGGGGAGAGGAGGTGTCTCCGCACCCCGCGGGCCTAGACAGAGGTGTCGACTCCATGCATTCCACAGCCTGCCAGTTTCAGCTTCCTCCCGGGCTCCGCCTTCCTCAAACACCACTCCGGCTTCTTGCTGGGTTGCGTGCAGACCTCTAGCCCACGCTGGGTCACATGGCTACCCGCAGCTTCCGGCTTCCCAGCATGCATCGCACTGCCCTCGGTACCTCAGGGGCATGTGGCCTTCCGGAAGCAGACAGTCTCTTCCCGGAGTGGGGCAGGCCCATGAGGCCTGGCCCAATCCGGATGACGCCCCGCCCCTTGGCGACAGTGATTGGGCCACGGATGGGCACGTGACCCAAGCAGGTGCCATCAGAATAAAGCTGAGTGTTTTCTGCAATTCGAGGTCAGAGATGACTTTCCTTGCAGCTGCGGAGAGGGTCGTGCTCTTTCTCCAGGTGCCGTGACAGCCATCGTGTGCCGCGGAGGAGGTCGGCCTGAGAATGGAATCGTTACAGAGGAAATGGGGGGGAGAGAGAGAGAGAGAAATCAAATCCCAACTTTTCAACCCTGGATAAAGCTACCTCCTCCTCTCCCTCATCCAATCTCTCCAGTGGACTGTTTCGTTGGACTTTTAAAATTTTCTTCTGCTTTTTTTTTTTGCTTAAGAAAGTTTAACTTGTTTGTTTTGCTGTTGCTTGCAGCCACGGCGTTCTAGTGGATACTATGAATTTAACAAATGTTATACAAGATGTTGAGATGGGAGGACTTGGGTTGGACAGTGACTTTCAGCTAGGACACTATCTTGCTGGCTGCCTCACCTCTCTCCATCTTTTGTCTCTCGTTTTGTCCCTGAGGCTTCAAATTCTTTCTCCTCAATTATACAGAACACTCAACTCTCCTTTCAGTAGTGCTCCCTGGCAAGCTACCCTGGGAAAGAGGTAGTTCACCTTTGGCCCTGAGCTCTTGGTAAGGTCTTTTTCCAGCGCCAAGGCAGTTCCTTTCCCAAGTCAGATGCCAGTGATGAGAGAGAAACGTAGTTGGAGGGAATGTTATGGCAGATGCTGTGGTTGCCACTCCCCCTCTCCTTCCTTGCTGGCAGGGCCCTCTTCTTGTTCAAGGATTCAAGCAAGGTGGGCTCAGCCTCTGGCCTGGGAGGTGGACATGCAACCCAGTCCATCAAAGTGCAAAGGCCAATCTTTGGGATATTATGGGGAAATTTTTCTTCTCTGATTAGAGAAAAGGACATTATAGAAGAATCTCTCTGCTCTAAGCCTCCAATTACTCCTTCCTTCAAATGCAGTTGTGTGAGGATGTGATGCCTGGAGCTGTGGCAGCTATGCTGTGACAATGAGGACAAAGCCAAGAGAATAACAACCACCAGCCCAGTACCTTGAGTATTGCTCAGCCTTGAAACCAACCCTGAGAACCAGCTCCTTCAGACTTCTTGTTATATGAGAAAAACCAACCCCTGTTCATTTAGGCCAGACTTTGCCACATGTTTTCTATAAAGGGCCACATTGTAGACATTTTCAGTTCTGCAAGCCATATGTCTGTCGTGACTAACTAAACTCTACATTTGTATCACAAAAGCTGCCTTGGACAATATGTTAACAAATGGGTGTGACTGTGTTCCAATAAAACTTCATTTTCAAAAATGAGCAAAGGACCAAATTTTCCCTGTGGACCGTAGTTTGCCAACTGTATTTTTGGCCACATTTGCTGGGTTTACTGTTACTTGCACCCAAAGCATTTCTAACAGCACATGTGGGCTGTGTTGGAGGACAGTCTCACCCCCCACACAGCTGGGCTCGCAGGCCTTCCTGCCACTTCCTGACAGCCTTAGCTGGTTTTCTTGTCTACCAACATTCATTTACTAAACAGACATCTACTGAGCACCTTCCATGCGTCAGGAACTGATGCTGGGGCTCTAACAGGAACTGTTGAACCCTGCCCTCAGGGAGCTCTGTATCACAATGGGAATCAAAGACTTCCTGGAGGAGAGGAGAGCTGAGTTAGCTCTGAAGGATGGGTAGGCATTGGGAGGGTGAAGAGCAAAGCACACGGGGTTGGGTGGGCGGGAGGGCATTCCAGACAAAGGTTCTAGAGTAAAAAGGCACCTGGCACATCTGTGGGCAGAAGAGGGAGAGTGAGGGAAGGAGGGGGCGGCTGGAGAGAGCAATGGAGGCCAGATCACATTCAGCCTGGTCAGCCATTGGGATTCATGCCAAGTGAGATGGCGCAACTCGTGGGCTCTGAACAGAGGAGGACGTCAGCCACTGATGGCTGCTTGGGCTGGGGTGGTCGTGGGGGAGAGGAGGAGAGATGACCTCGAGAGAACTGGGGAAGGTGAAATAGGTGGGACTCGTGGACAGAGATGACAGGGGCAGCGGTGGTGACATGCAGGGTTAGGATTCTTGGCTATTGGTTGCATCTTTATTTGAAGAGATAGAGACAGAGTGGGGGGGGGAGACTTTGTGCAGTGGTTTTACCAGAAAGGAGCGGAAGAGATGGGAGCTCAGGCTCCCCGCATAATCAAGCTGAGCTTTGCCTCGCGTTTGTCCTGGAAAATTCACTGGATTAATCAGGTTTCAGCACAATTATCTTAATTTATAGCATTAGGTAAAAATCTATAAATGTCAAGATGCAAAGTTCAGGGTGTAATGGGGTTGTAGAGGCCACCGCATCTGCAGAATTCTTCCCAAACTCCCAAGAGGTGTTTGTCCAAAGACTGTGGGAGGACTTGGCCCAGGAGCGATGCAGGAACTAGGAAGGGGATTGGGACAACTACATGTAAGTGTGGATTCCTGGACTGGATCCTAGAACAGAAAAACACATCAGGGAAAACTAAGGAAATCTGAATCATCTGTGGACTTTAGCGGATAATAATGTATTAATATTGGTTCATTAATTGTAACAAATTTACCGTACTAATGTGAGATGGAGAAACTAGGTGATAGGGGAAACTGGGTATGGAGTGTATGGGAACTCACTAAACGATACTATCAATTTTCTGTAAATCTAGACTGCTCCAAAAAGAGCTTATTAAAATATTGAATTATCACTCAATTCTTATATTATGATCATTGTTTGTGTTATTCATAACTGAGCCTCCATGTGTACTATGAGGACATTTTGTTGTTCCTAGAGTTAGCAATTGCCTCTTTTTTTTTGGTCTTTTGTGTTCTTATCAATAACTCACCCTGGACTCTCTATTAGTATAAATATCTTAGTACATTCAAGCACATTGGTTTAATGTGTTTTTCTGATCCAAGCACTGTTCTATTGTCCTCTTATTTTATTTATTTATTTTTTTGAGTCAAGGTCTCACTCTGTTGCCCAGACTGGAGTGCATTAGTATGATCCTTGGGCTCAAGGGATTCTTCCACCTCAGCTTCCTTAATGCCTGGGACTGCAGGTGCACTCTACCATGCTGATTTATTTTATTTTATTTTTGTAGAGACAAGGTCTCATTATATTGCCCAAGCTGGTCTTGAACTTCTGAGTTCAGGTGATTCTCCCACCTCAGCCACCCAAAGTGCTGAGATTACAGGCATGAGCCACCATGCCTGGCCCCACTGTCTTCTTAATATACCCTCATTCAGAAAGTAGCAGCATTTTTAAATACTAAAATTTTCTTAAAATCTACTTTTAGAAAATCTCTATTTTAACTGCTGGGGAAGACTGAGGAATTCCTCAGAGAAGGACTGGAGATTGGACTTGCCCCTTTCTCTCCAACACCAGGCTCTTCTCAGCATATTCCTTTGTGGCTACAGCCAGAACACCAACAGGGTGCTGGCTTGTCCTGGGACTCGGCAGCCTTCGGTTTAGGACTCCCCTCTGGGCTGGTGGACAACAACAATCATCACCATAGCTGCCATTTCTTGAGCACTGTCTGGGTGCCAACTACTTACAGAAAGGATCTCGTGTGACTGGAAAGCAGCTGAGTGAATCTGTCCTCTGGAGTGGGACACATACCCCTCCAGGGAAGCACTTCCCCCAGGATTCCTGCTCCTTACCTGCCAACTTTATCCATGTACTTCCCTGTCTAGCCTTCTAAATGCCAACCAAGCCTTTGCCATCCCCCTCTAGGCAAGATTAGGTCTCCAAGTCCCAGAGGGACGATGACCTGGTTATGGCCAGTCCCTGTAGCTTCCTGTGGCAGTTTAAAGGACTGATCTTGCAGGCCTCTGGCCAGGCTTCCCCTTCCTCCTGTGTGCTGGTGTGATGACAGCTGTCAAGAGGGGCCAGGCACTTCAGGTGGGAAGCTTTCCAAACCCAGAGAGGGGATTAGAAGTCACAGTTCCAAGTGCCAGGGCTTGCCCAGGGCTGACTTCCCTGAGATCGCTTCCTCTGAAATCCATGTTTCCACTTAAAGACCTAACTGAGTCACCTACTGTGTGCCTGCCAGCTTATCAGGTGTCACAGCATCTACCCCCCAAGGTCACATACTTCTGCCATCCTCTCTCTCATGCATTTCCATCCAGCCATGGGCTGGCCACCTGCAGGTAGTGTAAAATACCATTCCATCTCAATCTGCACACTTTTGGTGAGCACCTACTATGTGCCTGGCATTGGGTATTAGCTCAGTCTTTCTCAAACTGCCGTCATTTCCATTCCACTTCACAGTTTTTTGTTTGTTTTTTGAGTCGGAGTTGCACTCTGTCACCCAGACTGGAGTGCAGTGGCCGCTCCTGGCCACCGCAGCCTTGACCTGCTGGGCTCCGGCGATCCTTCCGCCTCAGCCTTCCGAGTAGCCGGAATTACAGGCGTGCGCTACCACACCCAGCTAATTTTTTGATTTTATTGTAGAGATGAGGTCACACCTGCCCAGGCGGGTCTCGAACCCGCGGGCTCAGGCAATCCACTCACCTCAGCCTCCCAAAGGCGCGGGATTACAGGCTGAGTCACCGAGCCCGGCTTCACTTCACAGTTTTTTGAAAGTTCCATCTGTACTACTTTTGACTTAATATTTTTCTTTAACTTGGCTGCCTTTTAATTTCAATATTTATTTTAAAAAGGAACTTTAGATCATCCGTGGAAAACCAGTATCACTTGCCAAAGGCAGTTAGTAACCTTAAAAATAAATACGTAACGATTAAAATAAAAACTGCTGGTCTCCGTTCATCTGTGACCTTCATAGCCCGATGGTGTATCTAGATAGACCTGGGGTGATGCTGCTTTATCCTTTATGCCTCACCTCACCCCCACAGGTGGGTTTCACTGTCATCCCCATTCTACAGATATGACAACTGAGGCTCAGAGGGGAGAAGGGACTTGCCTAAGGAAAGAGGGTTGGATGTGGTGAGATCCAGTTTTAAATCCAGGTCTATCTGGAATGAACACCCATGGCCCTCAGCCACGAGGCCTGGGGCCTCTGAGCCCAGTTCTTGTTGTTAGTGTGCATGCAAGAGTCTTCTGTCTCCTCAGCTGTCATAGGCACCGAGATTCCTCGGGGCAGTGAGAACCTGCCTGCCTGCACACTCTTGTTCGTTGATCTATAGATGTAAGAGGCAGAGGTTACCTTAAAGTGCAGAGTGGGTCAATCTCACATCACATGACCCGGCCTGGTTCACCGCCCATTCGCCAACCACCGTTGCACTAGTCTCTCCAGCAAACCCTCTGTCCTCTGATTACTGGCTGGGCCTGAGTCCGGGTGAGACGACAATCAGCCTAAAATGGACCCAGAGTGGGAGAGGAGTGGTTTCCTCCCACTCTGGGTCCCAAAGGCCAATCAGGGTGCTGTATCAGAGCAGGGAAAAGAGACGTCAGGAAGGCCGGACAACAGACCCTCCCCGTGGGCGTGTAGGCGGCTTCTGCAAAACCGCGCGAGACGCAAGGCGCGAAGTTCCTGCTACCGGAACCACCGAGAACTGGGTCGCCTTCCACTCCCGGGAGGGACACCGTGCTGTTTCTCCGGGGAGGTCGTCAGGGCCCATTAAGGGCGTTTTCTTCGCAGCCCCCCTTCCTGGTGCCCTGAGAGCCGTGGAAGAGCTCCACCTGGCCCGGGCGGTGGCCCCGGGCGATTCCGTCCGGGTGCCCGGGCGGCAGGCGCACATCTCTTCACGGGCTGACCCGGAGATTTTGAACAGGCCGCGGCTCTCTCGCCACGGACCTCGGCCACCAAACAACCCTCGGGCAAGAAGGCGAATTTCGACACAGGGGCAGGAGAGTAGCAGCCAGGGCTGCTCAGGACAGAGGGAGATCCAGAGCAGAGATGGCGCCGGCGACCTCTCCCCCACCTTCGCGCCCCCTGTCTCTCCCTCTTCTCTGTTTCTGGCCCTCCCCTCCCTCCCCCTTCAACCTGCTGCTCCCTCATTCTCTCGCCACCCCTCTCTGCAGCCCAGATCCTCTCCCCTCCCCCGCACTCGTCCCAACACCACCACCTCCCGCCGCCCCCCATCTCCCCCCTTTGAGGTCGGGGCCTCTCCTCGGAGTCGGAGTCCTAGAGAAGAGACTCCCATTGGCTCAGCTGGAGCCGGGGAGCCCAGCCAGAGCCAATCAGCTCCGGCCAGGGCGGGGTCACGTGATCTCGGGCCCCCGCGCAGGCGCAGGAGCCCGAGTCTCCAGAGGCGGAGTCTTAGGAACCCGTCTCCCCTTTCTTCGCCCGACTTGACAGAAGCCTTAAAATCCGCCGGCATCCGACTTCCATCGAGTGACTTTTACATTTTTATATTCAGATCAGGCCCGTCTCGGGGCCTGTGTGGGGTGGAGGGTGTGAGGCCTGCCTTCCGAGTGATGGAAGAGAGACTGAACAGCACGGTTCGCGTGTCGAAGGGCGACGCGGCGACGGGCCTGCGGAGAAGACGGGCCTGCCAGAGCCGCCGCGCTCCGCTGCGCAGAACTCCTGGGCCCGGGATCACATTGGGCTGGGCGCTGGCCCCACACATGTGCCGCATGACGGATGGCTGGACGGTGGCAGCATGGCTCCGATACTAAAAGCATATGACTCCATATGGAGCGCCGCGGTGCGCGCGGGGGCCCGGCCGGCGGAGGCTGCAGATGGCCATGTATAATTCACGGGATTTGTAAGACTCTGCATCTGCTCCGTTGCTCATTCTTCAGTTGTCAGACAGACATCATCCCGAGCCTCTTATTTTATAACACGGGTCTGCCAGCCCGAGCGGGCGGGGGGCCGGGGGCGGCGGGGCCGCTGCCAGGAGAACTCAGAAATAATTCGGGGAGAACATTCGGCGAGTCGGCGAGGACAGACGCGCCGCCGCGGGAGGCCGCAGGAGGCCGGGAGCTGGAGCC
>NW_007087153.1:1356-11439 GCF_000164805.1 Carlito syrichta | reverse complement strand
CCCCACCCCCGGGCGCGCCGGGTCGAGGAGCGGCCTCGTGGCGGAGCCGGCAGGTCAGAGGTCAGATGCCAGGCGTGTGGCACCGGTCCGGCCTTCGTGCAGGGCGAAGCATCACACGGCACGAAGAGGCTGGGGTTTGCGCCGCCACCCTGGGAGGCTTCTGGCCTTTCTTCCTCGGGTCACCGCCGGGGCGGTCACTGCTGGTGCCCCTCGGCTCCCCTGCCCGTGCTGGAGCTGCACGTGGTTTGGGGCAAGCCAAGGGTGTCGTGGTGTGTGTGTGTGTGCGTTTGCGATGCCAGGGCTCGCTGGGCCCCTGTGTGGGGACGAGCCAGCCTGCCCGGGAGTGGATGCCCCCAGCAAATCTCAGCCAACAAGCACCCAGACGCAGTGGATAAAAAACACCCTGGCTTCTCACCGGGGTCCGGCCACTCTGAGTTGCCCGGAGGGCCCTGCGGGGCTGCACCTCAGTTACCCACAGGTGAAACCTGGTGTACGTTATGTGCCCCGTTTATCTTCCTGGGGCGGCACGGCTTCCTGGGATTACGGCCCCAGATCGGTTTGCTCTCAAGTTCCTGCTTTAGGGGAATCAAGATTAAGACAAGGCCCCTCCTTCCTGCCTCAGACCCCAAGATTTCCTCTGCCTAGCATTGCTTGCATTTGGCTGCTGGTACTTGCTTAATTTTGTCTCCTTCTTACTTTGAGGGGGCAGACCCTGCATCTTTACATTTGTTTATTTTTGTTTGTTGATTGTCTTACTCCTCTTTGTGTCCACGGTGCTTGGCACACAGTAGGTGCTTGATAAACACTTGTTGAGGTTGACCTGGCTTCCCCATTCACCAGCTAGAGGACCCCTGGCAAGTCACTTGGCACCTCTCAGCCCCATCCCCTCCCTCATTCGTTGGCAATTATTGGCAACAATGTCTACCTCGCTTTGTGGAATTTTAGTGAGGATTAAGGAGAATCTTAGCAAATTCTGAAATGTTCAATCAAAGTAAGGGCCCTACTAAGTCAGAGTTTCTAGAAGTGTCACACTCCACTGGTTTATGTGAGTCAATTTCAGATGATACCCAGAAGCAATTTTAGCTGAATAATTGTATGTTTATTTGAATTTGACTTGGGGGAAAAAAAAACATAAGCAACCCATCAAACTCAAACATGTTAGTTAGAAATGCATTTGGCTTCAAGTAACAGAACACTCAACCGACAGTGGCTTAAACAAGTAAGGGCTAACCTTTTTCACTCAAGATTTTCAGACATCAGCAGTCCACGACTGGTGCAGCTGTCCATGGATGTGTCAAAGGCCTTGTCTTCTGGCTTCCTGCTTTCATCCTGAGCGTGCCGCTTTATCCCTATGGCTTCATGATGGTTGCTCTACCTCCAGGCATTGCGTTCTCATTCTAGGAAGAAGAAATGAAAGCGAGGAGGAAAAAAGGATATACCCTCTGGGTCTGTACACCACCATCACAATATTTTAATTAGGAAAACAAGGCATTGCCTGGGTTCTCTCCCCTTAGACCCGCTGATGTGTCACCCAGCAGAACTGACCTGTTCTAACTCCATTGGAGTCTGAGAGGTGTTTCTAGCTGGGTGCGTTGCTTCCCTAACTAGCAGTAGTAAGGGCACTGTGACTCCAGAAAAAGCCTGTAAAATATGGAGTAGGTCTAAAGAAAAAGATTGAAGAACCAGCACTGCTGGTGCCATACGTGAGAACTTTCCCCTGGCCTGTCCTCTGCCCTTCGCTTTATTATTCCGAATTGTGCTTTCTGTTTTGAGCTTCTGTGTGCTCCCGGCCACCATGCTGAGAGCCTCTCCAGCCCAAGGCTGGGCCTCAATCAATGCTGCCCCAGACACCAGACTTGGTGCCTGGCCCTGAGCAGGTGGGACCCATAATCCTAGGTGCCATTTGTTAATTTATTATTCATTCTTTTCAGTGAGTTGGTAAAACATTTTGGACCAAGTCTATGGCTTTTCTAAAATAAAAGCAAATCCAAAACATTATACTGGGGGAAAGAAGCCTTGCACAAAAGATAGTATACTGCATGACTCCCTCTATGTGCATAGGGTAGACTAGAATAGAGAACTTTCTGGGTTTTGGTGGTGATCTGTACCTTGATAAGGTGTTGGGTTATACGGTTTAGACATTTACCCAAAATCATCAATGCCTGTGAAAGATATGCTCATTCTACTGTATTTCAATTTCACCTTAAAAAAAGAAGAAGATTGATACACAAGTTGACGCGTTAAAGGATGGAGTATGGTGTCTACAAGTCACTTGGGATTTTAAAAAGATGGATAGAAGGATGGAGAGCTTGCTAGTCATATAAAAAAATAATATAATTAACATAATATTATAACAATGTCAATTGTAAAGTATAGGAGTGGGTGCATGGGTGTTTGCAACTCTTTCTACTTGTCTGTATGTTTGGAATTTCTCATAATGAAATATTGGGGAAAAGAAAAAAACCAACAAGACTGAAGGAGGGTGCTACGCTAGTTTCCTCGGGCTGTCGTGACAAGGCACACAGACTAGGGGTTTGGCCAGAGAAATGTATTGTCTCACAGCTCGAGAGCCAGGAACCCAGGGCCAGAGTGCTGGCAGGGCTGGCTCCTTCCAAGGACGGGGCTTCTGCTTCAGCCCCTTCCTGACTTTGGGGGGGCTGCCAGGCTGGCAACCCTTGGTACTTGCTGGTTCATGGAAGCATCGCCTGTCTCTGCCTCTGCCTTCACGTGGCCTTCTCCCTGTGAGCTCTGTCTCCGTGTCCATGTTTCCCCTTTTTTACAAGAACACCAGTCATGCTGGATTGGGGCCCATCTTATGACCTCACTGCACCTTGGCCACTTCTGTACCTACCTCCTAACACAGTCACATTCTGTGGCCCTAGGGATTAGGACTCAACATCTCTTTTTGGGGGGGAGAAGTACAATTTAACCCACCACAGGGGCATTTTCAGCCAAAACTAAATTTAGGTAAAAAGCAACTCTCAGGGGACCCAAGTAATTAGCATCGTACTTGGCAAAAACATACTCCCAAAGGCTGGCTTCAAGGATGCTTTGATACAGAAAAGGGTGACAGCTGTCACCAGGGCACAAGAAGGGACAAATGCCTCCTGCATAAACTCTTACTCAGCACTCGTGGTGATTCAAGAAAACAGGCAATGACACTTAAGTCACCTGTCCTGGGTCACCTGGTGTAACAGTTCTAACCAGTCTGACAACAGGCCACACGCTGTCCATGACATCACCCAAGGCCGCCACAGTGCCCTGCTCTGGGGGAGGGTCCACTCACATCGAGTGCCGGAGCCGTGTAACTTGGCAGCTCCAATCCACCTCCCAGCCTAGGAACCTAAGGGTTTTTGTGCATCAACCTGACATTATAAGATCAAAACATTTTAATATTCAAGCAGGAAAAGTGTGACATTTGAGGAAATTCCCAAGTAGCCAACACTTTCAAGGTCTTCCCTGGCCCAGCCTTTGTGGACTAGGTCAGGACCCCATTGATAAACAAAAGGACCCATATATATTAGTCTGTTGTTCCATGTATCTTTTTTTTTTTGAGTTGGCGTCTCACTCTGTCACCCCGACTGGAGTGCTGTGGCCACTCCCGGCCACCGCAGCCTCGACCTGCTGGGCTCCAGCGATCCTTCCGCCTCAGCCTTCCGAGTAGCCAGAACTACAGGCGTGCGCTACCATGCCTAGCTGATTATTTTGATTTATTGTAGAGATGAGGTCTCACCAAGTTGTCCAGGTGGGTCTCGAACTCACAGGCTCAGGCAATCCACTCACCTCAGCCTCCCAAAGGCGCGGGATTATAGGCTGAGCCACTGAGCCCAGCCTCCATGTATCTTTTAGCTGCGTAAGACATGATCCTACGATTTTGTGGGTCAGCAATTTAGGCAGGGCTGCGCCGGGTGATTCTTCTGTTCTACGTGGTGGTGTTGGAGATCACTCAGGAATCTTTAGCTAGTGGGGGGTTAAGGTTGAGGGTCCATGCCCATGTCTGGTGTCTTTCAAGGAATGTCTGGAAGGCTGAACTCCCCTGGGGTCCCTGACTGACGCTCTAACATGCACCCTCTCCAGCATGGTGGCAGGCACAGGTCCATACAGATTCCAACGGAAATCACAGAGACACCCCACCTCTCAATGTCAAACTACCACAGAATTTGCAGTCATGTTTATAAACCCCCACGCCCATCTAGAGAGATGCTATCTGCCACCTAGCCTGTCCTTATAAGCTGGAAGGAGAAAGAAGTTTATTTTCTTTCTTTCTTTTTTTGGAGTCAGGGTCTCACTGCAGCCTCGACCTCCTGAGCTCAAGCAATCCTTCCGCCTTGGTCCCCCAAAGTGCTGGAATAACAAGTATGAACCACCACGCCTGGCAGAAATTTCTTATCTCTGCATCTACAAAGCAAAAAAAATGAAACCAACACGTGGCTCAGTGACCTGCTTTGAGTCTAGGCAGCGAGAACTTTTTTGGCCACACACTGGAGACAGGGCAGCCAGGTGACACCAGGTCCTCGCCCTGGACAATTGCTGCAGTGGACTGTCTGCCTTCCACCATGTCCTCGTTCCTGACATTTTGACATTGACTGCCCCACCCGCCTTCCCCCCATCCCTGCTCAGCTCAAAACCTCCCACCCTGGGTCTTGGGGCTGAACGAACTATGTTATGTAGGGACAATGGAAGGCTTTGTCATCCTCCCCTTCCCGTGTGGACCACTGTCTGTACGAGAATCCAGATTACCCTTGCGGACTGCGCGGCGATTACCTCTGAGAATCTCTTCCCACCAGGCTCTCCTGGAAGTAAATCAGGGCCACACAAAGGGAAGAATGTTATCACCGTAAACCAGGACGCACCCGGCTTGGCTCGGTTGCAGGAAACACACTTCACTCATGCAGAACACGCCAAATTGAAAAGATCGTGGGTTAATCAAATCCTTTTCTCCTCTGTTTTTATCAAACTCAAGAGGGGCTGGCCTATTAATTAGAAACGCTTTTTCATGTAAAACACGGGCACTTTGGAGATAAGGAGGGAAGACCCTTGATTCTACAGTCACAATGATGTTTCTGCTATTTCATTACAAGGCACCACGGTCGCGGCTGGCTCCGTGGCCACAGCACACACCTCCCATCGCTTGCACGGAAAAACTTCCCACGATGCAGAAAGTTCCTCTGCCAGCATACAAAGGCAAGTTTTTTTCACCGTGGTCCAGACACACTGAAGATCTCTCATGTCTGTGCAACACTCACGGGGACACCAAGCAGGCTCGGACACCGCGTGGTCTGATACAGCTGCCACCGGCCTTGCCTGGCTGTCTACACTGAAGTTAATCGAAGGGAAAAGTGCAGTATATGGCCCCACTAGCCGCCTTTTGAGCATTCAGTAGCAATGCTGTGGCTTGTGGTTTCTACAGCGGACAGCACATATATAGAACACTTCTGTCGTTCCAGAACATTCTATTGGACTTCTCACAACAAGCTCACAAAACCTCCTATTTGTTCTTTGAGAAAAATAAGAACAGAACATCAGAATGGCTCACTGTGACCTATCTCCTCTCCTAACACAAGGAAAAGCTGGCCGTGTTTCTGAAGCCATGACTGTTGGTGTTCTCTGCCTGGCGTCCATCCCCTCCCTTTCCCGACTTTCTTTCTGGGAGTCACCTGGCTCCTGATCTCTGTCCATGTGGTGCAGATGGGGCCGCCCACTGCCCGACCCAGGCCAGGCCTAAGCCTGACCAATCAGAGGATGCTTTCCCTTGGCCTTGGCCCTGGGGGTTGGCTTGGGAGGGCTGGCCCCACGGGAGTGAACCTGGGACTTCTGCTGGGAGGAGGCCACCTCATCCCACCCCCCTGGAGTTGCCAGGGGCTGCCGGGGCCATCCTGCCTTGCCCAGAGAGGAAGGATCAGAGTCGGCCTGAGAGGGACTCCACCGCAGAAGAGATGGGCATGCCAGCGGGGAGGAAAGAGCCCAGGTGACATTGTAGGAGTGACAGGTCTGCTGCTGCACTTCCCAGCCACACAAGCCAACACATATCCTCATGCCTAGGCCAGTTTAAGTTGGGTTTCTGTCACTTGCAACCGGAAGAATTCTGATCATCTGTATTCTGAGTTTTTGACAATCCATTTACAAAAAAGAGGAAGCGATTTTTTCTGTTCTGACACCATTTTTCTTCCCACACCATTACCAAGACCCCGCTTCCGGTGCTAGGAGGTGATCAGCCCCAGCTGGGGCTCCCTGCTCCTCCCTGGCTGCTCCCGACTGGGCCAGGGGACGTCTGAGCCAGGAGCCAGCCCCATAGGCCAGGGCTCCGCAGCATCCCTCTCTCTTGAGGATCTGAACAAAGTTGGAACAGAGACTGAGTGGAGGGTGGAGTCACATCGCTGGGAGCACTAGACTGAGAGTCCACGTGCTTCGGCCATTGAGAACCCTGCAGCTACTCTGCTCTCACCCTTCCTAAGAGCTGTCCTTTTTTTTTTTTTTGAGTTGGAGTCTCACTCGGTCGCCCGGACTGGAGTGCAGTGGCCGCTCCCGGCCACCGCAGCCTCGACCTGCTGGGCTCCGGCCATCCTTCCGCCTCAGCCTTCCGAGTAGCCGGAATTACAGGCATGTGCTACCATGCCCGGCTGATTTTTTGATTTATTGTAGAGATGAAGTCTCGCTGCCCAGGCGGGTCTCGAACCTGCGAGCTCAGGCAGTCCACTCACCTCAGCCTCCCAAAGGCATGGGATTACAGGCTGAGCCATCGAGCCCGGCTAGAGCTGTCCTTTTAATAAGCCACCTTGAACTTGAGCTAGTTCTGGTAGATGTCTCTCCCGCACGACCAAATATGCCTGGAAGGTGCTTTCTTTGGAGCAAACAATTCTACCTCTAGGGATTTATTTCCGGAAAATAAAGTAGAAGCGGTCCCTCATGAAGTCCTCGTCCTTACTGTCTTCAAGTTGAGGAGGAGGAGGAGGAGGAGGAAGGGAAGGAAGAAGAGGAGGGACTGGTCTTGCTGTCTCAGGGATGGCAGACGTGGAATAAAACCATGTGGAAGAGGACCTGGATGGCCTAACTCATGTGGGTCAAGGGTCAGCCGTACAGTGGGCTTCCTCCATGTCCCCATGCCTTTTGGGAGAACATTTACATTATTCCAGACATCTGAAGCATCTGCTTTGCTGGTGTCCTGTGCATACACCGAATCTTTTGGCAATGTTCGGAAGAGTGTCCCGGACAGTGGGAATGGCAAGTGCAAAGGTTCAGAGGCAGGGCAAGCTTGGCTTCTACTGGGAGTTTTCCACCCTCGAGTGATGGGATCACAGGGTGGGAAGAATGAATGACCAGCTATGGAGCTGGATAGGTGAGCAGAACCCGGTCATGAAGGGCCTTGTGGGTCACTTGGAGAGTTTTAACTCGACCTTCAAGGCAATGGGAAGTCACCAGAAGGGTTTCAACAGAGAAATGACATGCTACAGTATTCATAAAAAGACCTTCTCTCAGAGTTAACAAAATGAGATATTATTAGCCATGGTGGCTAGGGAAATTGCTTTTAAAAAAAACCCTGCAGGCACGCTTTTTAGCTTGACAGTATTTCGCAGACATTCTGGAGTGGGTTGTTTTTTTTAATTCATTATGCTGACATCAACTATCAAACCCCATTCCCTGGAGCTCAGCTGTGTTGTAGCTGAACGTTCGCTCAGTGTGTTTACTCCACACAGCACCCAATTTTCCAAATCTCTGCAAATTTGCCCTTAACAGTAAAATACTGGGTACAGAGCATCTTCCCATTCCACCCAAATTACCCCCCATGGTGTGTGCTAACAGTCTGATGCTATGATCGTCGTTGTGATGGGAAGACTTGGAGTCGTGGCTTTGGAAGCCTTTCCAGAGGTACTGGCAGGAGTTTTCCACTCTAACCTTGTCGCTATCACCGATGAAGGTCATTGGATAAGTCAGTCTTCCCGTGCAGCAGTCAGGAGAATCTGGGTTTTGCTGTGGTAACAAACATTTCCTAAATCTCCCTGGCTTACAACTGTGCAGGCCAATGTTCCACTCAAGCTGCATATCGAGGATGGATGTCGGTGTTGGTTAAAATTCTGTTCCGAGTCATCTTCTTGTCGAGATCCAGGCCTCTCTCTGGGACAGCATGGTCTCACGGCAGAAGGAAAAGGGAACCGGGTTGGCTGTTAATGCTTCTGCCAAGAAGGAAACAGAACGCATCACCTGCCCTCCGCTTCATTCTGCCTCTACTGGCTGCCTTCAAGGCTCTCTTCATAGAATCCAGAATATTATCATGATAATAGAAATAATTATGTAAGTCCCAGTCCCTGAGGACCAGCCGTGTCCCAGACACCATGATAGTGCTGTATGCATTGCGCCTTATTTAATCCTATGCGACAGCTGTTCTTATTATCAAGAAGATGAGCTTTGTGAATTTCATAAAGCTTCTGTCGTCTAGTCTTTGAATAAATGATACAAAGGTTATCACGTAAAAGCAGCAATGAGTATGGGAGGAAGCTGGGATTCAAGGCCAGGCAGCGTCAGTCCAGAGGCCATGCGCCCACCTGCCAGGCCTTTGCTTCCTCTTGTTCATGAACTCACCTCTCTTCCTTCCTCCCTAGACCCATCAGTCACATTATTGCAGCATCTGTGAGCTCCTCTCTAGTTTTTTAGCTCAAAGCTTATTACTTCTTGCTTGGACTGGGGCAGTATCCTCTTACCCGGTTTCCCAGCCTCAGGTGTTACCTCAACTGGACACACCACCATATTTCTCTCTGGGAAGCATGGGCTGGATCGTGCTTCTTTTCTGCTCAAGAAACTCCAGTGGCTTCCACCATCTGCTCAAACAAATGGTGGTTTGGCCTCCACACCCTCCACGATTGGACCTGAGTCTTGGGGAACCCTACCTCGTCCTTCCTCTGCTCCTGTTGGACTCATCGTGCTCAGCTCGCTCTTGACATTCTTGCCCTCGTCCTGGGAGATCCCTAGCCTCCCCTCGATTCCCCTGGAAACCCTGCTGCTGACCCTCGGGGGTGATCCTTGGCCTCCCTTCCAGACTCCGGGTTCTAACAAGGAGCAGTGTCATGACGGGAGAGAAATAGATCCAAGTGGCTTAACAGTTCTCCTTAAAAGTTGGTTGACAGAAACACAGAACAGCACTTTTCTGCCCGTAAAGCAAAGCCAGCAGCACAAAGACAGCGGCAAACAGAGCACTTTCTGCACTGACTATGTGGGAAAGACGCCAGCTAGCACGTGTTTGTTCAATGAAGGTCTCACGCGTGTAGCGAGCTCGTATCCTGAAGTGTTCAGTTCGGCGAATGTGGACAAATGCCTGCATCCGTGTAACCACCACTGAGCTCAAGACACAGAGTACGTCCAGCATTCCAGAAGGTTCCCCGATGTCCCTTGCCTATCAGCACCGCCGGGCCTCACCACCGGCAGTCACGATTTTGGTCTCGATTCACTGCGTGCTCTTACTAGTCCCATAGACGAATTCATCCCATGTCTGGCTTCTTTCACTCAACATAATGTCTGTCTCACATAGTTTTGGTTACAGCACAAAACATACGATAATTTGCACAAATTTAACAGAAACATGGTTATTATTATTAAAATGATGATTTTCACCCGGCTCAGTGGCTCACGCCTGTCATCCCAGCACTTTGGGAGGCCGAGGCGGGAGAATGGCTTGAGCCTAGGAGTTCAAGACCAGCCTGGGCAACATAGCAAGTCCCTGTCCAGAAGAAAACATAAAAAAATTAGCTGAGGATGATGGCGCACGCCTATAGTCCCAGATACTCGAGAGGCTGAGGCGAGAGGATCGCCTGAGCCCAGGGTCAGGGCTGTCATGAGCCACGATCATGCTGCCGCACTCCGGCCTGGGGGACAGAGTGAGACCCTGACTCAGATAAAATAAAATAACAACATAAATAAAATGGTGATTTTCAAAGAAGAATATGGAGGGCCTATGGCATGCTGGGAAGTGACGGAAGGAACCAGAAGTCTGGTTTCATTTCATCCCCGGGCCAGCAGCACAGTAAGACTTTTTTTTGAGTTGGAGTCCCACTCTGTTGCCCAGACTGGGGCGCAGTGGCCGCTCCCGGCCAC
>NW_007087153.1:0-888 GCF_000164805.1 Carlito syrichta | reverse complement strand
TCAGCCTCCCAAAGGCGCGGGATTACAGGCTGAGCCACCGAGCCCGGCCACAGTAAGACTTTTCCCAAGAAGGTTCAGGCTGGAGTGGGTGGCAGGAGTAGAGGGGGGAGGGAAGGAGAGGCTTGCGGCTTGGGGCCAAGGTGACACGCCACCCAGGTCCCAAGCAAGACGCTTCCTCATTGGAGCTCCCGACTCATGGGGCTTGGCCGTCATCAGGCTCTGGGCAAGCTCTGGAGCACAGGGGCAGGTCTTTGCCACTCAACTACCCCCCCGCCCCTGGGAGTGACCCCAAGCCGGCATCCCTGAGCTTGGGGACTTGCTCCAAGCCCATCGAACTCGCCTTGCAGGCTCTTCCTTACATGATTTGTTGTAGAGATGAAGTCTCGCCAAGTTGTCCAGGCGGGTCTCTACCCCGTGGGCTCAGGCAATCCACTCACCTCAGCCTCCCAAAGCGTGGGATTACAGGCTGAGCCACCGAGCCCGGCTAAAACACTCAATTTTCTTAAGCTGATAACGCCCCTCATAAGTGGCTGTTCTGTCCAGTGTCACCGTTTTGTCCTTCTCTGTTCTACGTGAACTTCCCAAGCTTGTCTTTTCCACGTTACTGATTTTTGTCTTTTACAAGGTCAGATCTGCCCTTCAACTGCCTCCACTGGAGATGCAGATTCTGCCACTGCGTTTTTAGTTCTCCCTTTGTTTTTTAATCTCTGTCTAGGCTGCTCTTAGAAATGTCCATTCCTAGCTGGGTTCAGTGTCTCAGCCTGTAATTCCATGCCATGGGAGGCTGAGGTAGGTGGATTGCCTGAGCCCGTGGGTTCAAGATCCGCCTGGGCAACTTGGTGAGACCTCATCTCTACAATAAATCAAAAAATTAGCCAGGTGTAGTAG
>NW_007087152.1:0-866 GCF_000164805.1 Carlito syrichta | reverse complement strand
TGGGACCCTGGCGCCGCTTTCCCTGCTGGCATCCGTCACCCACCCAGCGCCCGCAGTCTCCTTGCAGCTCCAGACACGCCCAGTGGGCTCTGGCCTCCGGCCTCTCGCCCCGGCTGTCCCCACCACAGGCGCCGCGCCCCTGGTGCAGCCCCTCCAGTCGCAGGCGGCGAATCGCGGGCCCTTCGGTCACCGCCAACCACCAGGCCGCGGGGAGCAGGCTACGCAACCTGGGAGAACGGCAGCCCGCTGCTGGGAAATGGCTCAGGCCTGTCCAAGCATCCCCTGGGCCAGAACCAGGTTGTCTTGGCCTGAGGTAACCCCAGCAGCATTTTTGTTTTAGATTGGCAAATATACTTGATTTAGAAAGTAAATTAGATCCAGGCAGGGTGGGTCAAGCCTGGAGTCCCCGCACTTAGGGAGGTGGAGGTGAGAGAACTGCCTGAGTCCCAGGGTTCAAGACCAGCTCGGGAAACTTGGTGAGACCTCGTCTCTACAATGAGTAAAAAAAAAAACTAGCTGGGCATGGTGGCACATGCCTGCGGTTACAGCTATTCTGAAGGCTGAGGCGAAAGGATTGCCTGAACCCGACGGTTGCCACTGCACTCCAGTCTGGGCAACAGAGTGAGACTCCGACTCAAAAATAAAAGTGAATGAATGAATGAAAGCAAATTAAAGAGAGAGAGGCGATTTACCCTCCCAAGGTGGGGAAGGTGGTCAAAGCTAGGAAACGTGACAGTCATAACTCATAGAGTTACGCGGACACACCAGAATTTGACACAGCAATGGCCCCAAGCAGCCTATTTTTCTTTTTTTTGAGTTGGAATCTCACTCTGTCGCCCAGACTGGAGTGCAGTGGCCGCTCCCGG
>NW_007087151.1:0-1121 GCF_000164805.1 Carlito syrichta | reverse complement strand
CTCACCTCAGCCTCCCAAAGGTGCGGGATTACAGGCTGAGCCACTGAGCCCGGCTTCAGAATTTTTTAAATGCAGCCTGAGGGGTTTAGATGGGGACTCCCTGCAGAAGAAAATGTTTTGTCAGGTTTTGTGAGCAAGGTCAAGTTCCAACTCGGCTTTCCCGGAGACATTCTCCTCCCTCCCATCTCTCCTGGAGTGGGGAGAGTGAAATTGGGCCCGTGACTTCTCGCCGTCACAAAGAAATAACCCAGGATTTGGAGTCTGGCAGAACCTATGTGGACCACCAAGCTGCCAGTGCCTCCCGGCCCCCAGGAGGGGCTGGGAGTCTGAGGCCTGGATTCTGTTCATATGCCCATGGGGTCCTTCCTACATTAGCATGGAGGAGTCTTCCACTCTGCCAGCTGTTGGGCCCCGTGCGGGGAGAGGGGCTGGATTGCCCCCTTCCTAAAATCCCCTTTGAGAAGAAGCAAGCAATCCCAGTATTTTGGGAGGTCAAGACCGGAGGCTTACTTGAGGCCAGGAGTTCAAGACCAGCCTGGGCAACATAGCAAGACCCCCATCTCAAACAAACAAAAAACAGCAGCAAGAAGCATTCTCTGCTGGATTGATGATAGTTCCTTGTCTTCTTCCCAGTGAAGGATTAGGAGTAGGGAAGCAGACTGAGGTGGGCAAAGTATCCGCCCACTTTAGAATCCTCGCCCTGCCGATTTGTGGGCAGTGGCCCCGGGCATGTCCCTGAGGCTCTGAGCTTTGGCCCCCTTCTCTGGGGCCAGCAATGCTGTGCGGTAGCCTTGGTCCAAGGGTTGGAGCTGATGGACTCCCCAGATGCCCGTGGCCTTAGCATATTCCCAGCTCCTCCAGGGCCTGCCTGGGGAGGGAGAGAGGGTGGAACGTAGGGCTGCTGGGGCGGGAGAGTTGATGGAGATCCCATCTGCCCAGGATGGGCCTCAGGGGGCACGTGAGGTCCTCTTCCCTGCCTCTGCGCCCCTCACTCACTCCCCTTCCCCACCCAGCCCTGCACCCCTGCCCAGCTGCCTGGATGGGGCCAGGCACCTGGCCAGGGTCCCTGCCCCCCAGGACAGGGGAGCGTATGTGTGTGGGGGGTGATTAGTCAGATGCAG
>NW_007087150.1:0-835 GCF_000164805.1 Carlito syrichta | reverse complement strand
AGCATGCCACTGCACTCCAGTCTGGGCGACAGAGTGAGACTCCAACTCAAAAAATAATAAATAAATAAATAAATAAATAAACAAATAAACAAATAAATAAATAAAACAAAGTAGGTTATTTGTCTGCATTTCAAATTAGAGATATATTTTATAGAAAGAGGATTTTACTTGTCTAAAAGGGTAATGTCAAAAGAAAATTTGTCTTAATTTACACTCACCCTAATAGGGTAAATTACTTTTCCATTTATTGAAAACCATCAGAATTTAGGACCTAACTAGTCTCAAAACTGATCATTCTTAAAAAGACTGCCTAGTTATCAATATTCTTTCTGTACTTTAAATTTGGAGAGAGACATTATTTTGAGTAATAGCATAATCACTTTTAAATAGCAGGAGATATGGATAATTTAATCATTTTGTCTAAAATAAACTAAAGGACAAAAGGAGATAAGAGACAAAGTGCTCATGCAAAATTATTGTAATACTTGTTTCATATATGGTCCATGATGGTTGAATCTATGAATACATGAAGCATGAAGAAAAAGAATTATCAGGATAAGCAATTTGCCAATTTGCATTATCAAGTTTTAAAAAAAAATGAAGATTCTAATTTCTCAGTAATTTCTAAAATGTGTGTGGTCCAATCACTCTTTTTAATTAAATTTGTCAAAATTCAATAAAGCTGAAAATTTAATGTCTAATGGGTGTTTTTAATGCCATACTGAACCTAGATTACTATAAATACTAAAGCAGAATGAATCACATTACTTCATTACCTTGCAAAATGTTCTTTCTGCAGTGTCTCTTTTTATAGTGATATTATATAACCTAAGAT
>NW_007087149.1:0-858 GCF_000164805.1 Carlito syrichta | reverse complement strand
ATCCACTCACCTCAGCCTCCCAAAGGTGCGGGATTACAGGCTGAACCACCAAGCCCTGCTAGGGGTAGTTTCTTAAATGTAGAGTACTTGTTCTTATGCATGTGTAACCCTTGTTGATAGGTACAGAGAAGGTCATAGCTAACTCATTGCATCCTGAATTGCAGTTACCAGTAAAGAGTCAGTTTGTTTTGTGTATTTGGTGGCTTTTATCCCCCTCTCTTTGGAGTGGTTAGGGAAAAGAAAAAGAAATGGAAAAGGGATTTAAGGTTTGCAGCAGATAAACAATTTAAATGTTAGCTGTGGGATTTTCCAGACTTCTCTGCTAGAACGTTTTTTTTTTTTTCGTCTTGTATTTCACACTAGGTCATCTTTTAATATTCCAATTTTGAAATTAATTTGTGTAAGGAGAGAATGAAAGCTTTAAGACAGTGTAATCAGAATTTTGAAAATGGAAATAATTCAGTGCTGAGCTATGAAATAAAAAGTACTTATACTGTATATGCATTTGTGTTTGTGTGTGTGTATTATACATATTATAGAGAAGTTCTAGTGTTACTGGCATCTGTGTGGCCTTGGGTAAATTACCTTTCTGGACTTACGTTGTCTCAACTCTTAAATTTTCTTCTACATGGAAATTCTGTGATTCTCTGAGATTAGATAGTGAATTTATTGCCAATGTTCTTAAGTTTCTTTGCTTACAACTGCCAGTAAAAACAAGACAGGCTGGGCCTGGTGGCTCACACTTTTAATCCCAGTCCTTTTGGAGGTCAAGACAGGTGGACTTACAAGTCTAGGAGTTCAGCTGGGCTCGGTGGCTCAGCCTGTAATTCCATGCCTTGGGAGGCTGAGGTGAGTGGA
>NW_007087148.1:0-946 GCF_000164805.1 Carlito syrichta | reverse complement strand
GTCCCGGCCCCGGCCTGGGGCGCGCGGAAATGCTGTTCCCGGCGCGGCCCGGGGGCCTCCCACCCTTGGACGCGCTGGCGCCGCGTCGGGAGCCCTTTGTCCGAGGCCCAGTGATTCAGCCCCAGCTGCTCCGGAGGGCGTCCCTGGGGGCCCGGACCCCTCCACTAAACCCGCGTTCAGAGATTCCGGGGAAGGCGGGCGCTCGCCGAACTCGGACTGGGCGCCCGGCAGCCCCGGCCTTCGAGAGGAGAGACGCTTCCCCCGAAGCACCCACGCGCACAAGCGGCGGAGGGGTGGGGGACGGAGGTCAGGAGGTGCGGGAGATCCCGCTGTGCCGGGAAACAAAGCCTCCCCGCGGCCGGCCCGGAGTGCAGGGGTGCGAGGGCTGGTGGGCAGGAAGCTCCAGAGGTGGGGCTGGCTGGACCTCGGTCCGGGAGTCCATGGGGTCCCAGACTGGACTCTGGACTTGTCCTTGGCGGGAGGGCGGTGGAGTCTGGTCGGCCCCCACAGCCAGAGCACTCCTTCCTGAGGTGCTCCGGGAGGAAGGCGGCTCTCCCCTCCTCCCCTCGCCCTGCAGGAAGAAGGGCTGTTGCCTCAAGCCTGGCCGCTGCCCATCAGGGTCTGTCCTGCCGCAGGTCCCACCGGCTAGCTGGCACTGGGGGTGGAGCTCGGAAGTGGCAGGAAGACCCACGCCCGTGGAGGGTCAGGCAGCCATGTCAGTGGGGAGCAGTGGCTGGCTTACCGGAACTTTTACCCTGGTCTGGATGAGACCAGTGAGAAGAGTATGGCGCCCCAGGTTGGGTTTGGGACAGAGAAGTATGCAGCTGAGATGGACCAGGGTAAACCTGGGTTGGAGCCGGGCTCGGTGGCTCAGCCTGTAAGCCCGCGCCTTTGGGAGGCTGAGGTGAGTGGATTGCCTGAGCCCGCAGGTTCGAGACCCGCCTGG
>NW_007087147.1:0-820 GCF_000164805.1 Carlito syrichta | reverse complement strand
TTTTGAACTCAAATTTTTTAACTCCAAAGTAGAAAATTTTCCATTGCATCTGTAGCTCATATAATATTCCTCTTTGATGGCCTTGCCCTAAAAGTACTTCTTGCAGAGTTTAGGGAGAAGAGGCAAGTTGCAGGAGAGAGTACATTGTGATAGGAGAAATTCCCTTGGACTTAGAGCTCGCTTCCTGGCTGTTGGTTGCTGGCCATTATGTAATCTCAGAAAGCCTGCGTTTTCTCATCTGTAAAATGGTGCTTGCTAACCATGTCTATTTCATTGAGTTGTTGTTAAGCCTCAAGAGGAAACCAGGCAGTCTTTCATGGGGTAGCTTGCTGCTAGCAGGAGGTCTTCAAATAATAGTTCTTGTCTTCCCTTCTTTCCCTCACCCAGAGGAACATGTCAAGGGCTCCAGGGAGGCAAGGCAGAATGGAAATAACTGGTGAATTCTGGATGTGTAGCTGCTGGATTGCAGAAGAAGGCGCAAGTGAAAAGGGGAGCAGAAAGTCCAGTGGAGATGCCAAACGGAGTCAAGCAAGAACTGTAGCCAGCCAGCAATGACAAAGCCACCTTCTCGAAAGAGGAGAGGAAAGAGTCCCGAGGGGTAGCAGAGAGGATGTAGAAATACCCAGTTCAGTTTTACTAAAAGCTGCTGTCAGAGATGCTTGGATTAGGTAGATAGGCTCATTGCTGTTGGGCAAAGGAGTGTGATTTTCTAATTCCTTGCAGTTTGATAAACTTTGAATTCTCCATAGCCTTTGAATTCTCTTTGAATTCTCCATAGCCTTAACAACCTACAGCACTAGTATGGCCCCCAAAGAGAATG
>NW_007087146.1:288556-289019 GCF_000164805.1 Carlito syrichta | reverse complement strand
AGTTGGGTCGGCAACTGCTTATAAAAATACACAGAAGTACCCACATGGGAACCAGAAAAAGGGAAGAATTAATATGCCATGCAAGCATGGTTATGCCCAACGGTCAACAAATGATCGGACAAATTGTAAATCAATGTCAGGCTTGTCAGGTTGTCAACGCAACCAATCCCAAACAAAACCCGGGGACCAGACTTCAAGGAAACCAGCCAGGAGCATACTGGGAAGTGAACTTCACTGAGGTGAGACCAGGAAAGTACGGATACAAGTACTTACTAGTGTTTATAGTCACCTTTTCAGGGTGGACGGAGGCATTCCCCACCAAGAATGAAACTGCACAGGTGGTAGCCAAGAAACTCTTGGAAGATCTGATGCCCAGGTATGGCTTCCCGGTCCAGATCGGGTCGGACAACGGCCCCAGCTTCATCTCTAAGGTAATACAGGGAGTAGCTCAGGCCCTGGGGGC
>NW_007087146.1:286004-286919 GCF_000164805.1 Carlito syrichta | reverse complement strand
AACTCCTCCTCCCTTTGTGTAAAAACATAAAAGGTGTCTGCTTAAGGAAGTCAGGGCCTCTGGGTGTACTCCGCTGCATCGGTTGTCTACAGAGGTCCAGGCTTGAGCTTGCAAATGAAGACCCTCTTGAACTTTCATCGAAATTAGCTCTTGGTGGTCTCTTGGATTGAACATTCGGCCATTACAGGGCAACCTGGGAAGGTGAGATTCACTCCTGGGGCCTGGCAGGAGTTCCAAGCCAGGCGGCTGGGTTTTCTCTCACCTAGTCTCCCAAGTTTAGTTCAGGGTCTGTTATCCTTCAGTCTTCTCCTCCCCTCCTCTGGGAAGAAGAGGAAGAAGAAGAAGGAGGCATCACCTGGCCCTCCGGTACCTGCCGTGGAGGGAATGAGTCAGGCTTGTGGTCGCCCACATCCCTTCCCTCCATCTTATCACCTCATGGGTGGGGGTGGGGTGGCTTATAAGGGGGCGGGTCATGAGAGGCGAGGGGAGTGTGGGGAGGTGGGGAAAGTTGGGCCCCTCCTGCTGGATACAGAGGGCTTCTTATGCAAGAACATCAGGAGATGGAAATGGAAATTGTCCCTCTGCAGTTGCAGCAAAGAGTATGAACTCGACTATGATACTCGGCATTTCCTATGGGACGATACTTGAAGACACACACCAGAGCCCAGAGCTGTCCTGCTGGCTTTCCTGGGAAGGGGGGGTCTGGGCCCTTCCCCCAAACCCCTCTGGAATTCTGCTGTACAAAGGAAAACAAGCTTCCTGGACAAGAAGTGCTTTCCATCTGTGTATATTGTCAGAGACTACATCTGAGGAAACCGTTCACCTAAAAGAAACTTCTGGGTCTTTCCCCTTCTCTTTATTTTATTTTATTTATTTATTTTTTTGAGTTGGAATCTCACTCTGTCGCCCAGACTG
>NW_007087146.1:284833-285984 GCF_000164805.1 Carlito syrichta | reverse complement strand
AGATCAGGTCTCGCTGCCCAGGCGGGTCTCGAACCCGCGGGCTCAGGCAATCCACTCATCTCAGCCTCCCAAAGGCGCGGGATTACAGGCTGAGCCACCGAGCCCGGCTTCCCCTTCTCTTTAAAAAGATGTTCTGTTTCTACACTGCTGGTGGGAATGCAAACTGGTGCAACCTCTTTGGAAGACAGTGTGGCAGTTTCTGAAAGAACTAGAAATTGACCTTCCATATGACCCAGCAATTCCCCTATTGGAAATATACCCAGAAGAACTCAAATCATTCTACAAAAAAGATACCTGCACACGTATGTGTGTTGCAACTCTATTCACAGTAGCAAAAACGTGGAACCAACCATGCTGCCCATTGAAGCTGGACTGGATAAAAAAAAAAATGTGGTACGTACACACAATGGAATGTTATGCAGCCATAAAGAAGGACAAACATAGGGACTTCGCAGCAACTTGGATGGATTTAGAGTTGATCATACTCCATGATCTATCACGGAAACAAAGAACAGAGTACCATATGTTCTCACTCATAAGCGGACCTTGAACAATTATAATACTATAAGAAAGTAGTGAGAAACTGAGGGGAAGGGGGTGGGATTGGTAGTTGAGAGGAACTGCTAGGGGAGGGAGGGGCATACCTCAACAAGGGTACCTGTGTAATGAATGTTTGTATACCTAATCCTGAATTGTAACCCACATATTTATAATAAAAAAATAAAAATAAAAGATGTTCTATGTAGTAGAGTGAAGTAACTGTCTAATCAGTATCATTATACTGAGTAGATGTGATATCATCATGTTTAATGATAGCAACATAAGCATTTATTTGGCACCTACTATGTTCCATGGGCACTTTATACACATAATCTGATTCAATTATGAACACTAAGAGTTTCATTTTAGCTATGAGCATAGGAAGGGTAGGAGAGTTAAACAGAGTCCTTACAGTCTTTCTTCTGGCAGTAGGTGTGCTAAGATCCACAATAGGGCATTTTTCCCACCTTATCTTCCTTTCCTTCTTCCTTTCCTTCCTTCCTTGTTGTTGCTGTTTTTGTTTTTTAACAGTTGTTTTGTTTTTTTTTTGAAATGGAATCTCACTCTGTCGCCCAGGCTGGAGGGCAGTGGCACGCTCCCGGCCACCACAG
>NW_007087146.1:275349-284596 GCF_000164805.1 Carlito syrichta | reverse complement strand
GGCGTGGTGGCTCAAGCCTGTAATCCCAGCACTTTGGGAGGCTGAGTCAAGTTGTTTGCCTGAGCCCAGGGGTTCGAGACCTGCCTGGGCAACTTGGTGAGACCTCTCTACAATAAATAAAAAAAATTAGCTGGGTGTGGTGGCTCACGCCTGTAGTTCCAGCTACTTGGATGGCTGAGGTGGAAGGATCGCCTGAGCCCAGCAGGTTGAGGTTGCCGTGGCCGTGAGTGTGCCACAGCACTCCAGCCTGGGCAGCAGAATGAGATTCCAACTCAAAATAAAGTAAAATAAAATAAAGTAGGCCGGCCTCGGTGGCTCAGCCTGTAATCCCGCGCCTTTGGGAGGCCCAGGTGAGTGGATTGAGAGCCCGCGGGTTCGAGACCCGCCTGGGCAACTTGACAAGCCCTCATCGCTACAATAATAATTTTTAAAAAATCAGCTGGGCGTGGTAGTGCACTGCTGTAATTGCGGCTACTGGGAAGGCTGAGGCGGAAGGATCGCCGGAGCCCAGCAGGTCGAGGCTGCGTTGCCCGGGAGCGGTCACTGCCCTCCAGTCTGGGCGACAGAGTGAGACTCCAACTCAAAATAAATAAATAAATAAAATAAAATAAAGTAGTCAACACCCCTATTCCTTTTTATAAAAAAATTAATTTCATTTAATTTACTTTTAAAGTTGAGGGGTACAAGTCAGAATTGCGCATGTAAGTGGTTTAGGTACAGGTGACGTATCGGGCCTCCCCTTGGACCTCAGTCCGCCTGGATTAGGATCAGGCCCCCTTATTGAAAAGCCTCGGTTCCTGACATCACGCCGTCCTGCAGCGAAGGAGAGCTCTAGGTGTGTTAAGATGACAAGTTGAACGGGAAGAGCCCAGGCGGTTAGTAGCCTGCTTTTCCTTTCGACCCCTTGGATTTTTCCAGGGAAGAACCGCAGGAACACGCGTTCCGCAGACCGGGCCCTTCCCTGGACGCACCAACCTCTCTTTCCCACTAGGGGTCAGTAAAACCCGCTGGGTGAGTTGAAGCCCTGGGCCTTCCCGCGCCCCTCCCGGACTCGCGTTGGTGGGCTGGCCCGCCTTCCCCGGCTGCCTCCTCCGTCCCCCCGGCTTCCTCACGCTCCCATGTGGTGGGAAACCAATGGACACAGAGCCCCGAGGCGTTCGTTGCTTTTAGAGGGGTGTTTTCATTGGAAATGGCTGAACATGAACAAGGGCTACAGATGATTTCTCAGAATCCCACATCTTGCCATCGTCGTCACTGAGTAAAGATCTGGAACAAGAGCTGATATGTCGAAGGCAATAATGATATACTCAAGTGGCACGGGCACTGTGGATCAAGCTTTGTGTGTCATTTGAACCCTTGGCAGTCTGGCCCCAGGGTCTCTTCCCCTAAGTACCACCCGATGCGGCCTTTCGACCAGAAAAACAAAAATCAGCCTCTTCCACTGCCCTGGCAAGGGCGATTTTCAGTTCTATGGGCTAATGTGGACAGTGTGTGAGGCCTGGAGCTTATATCATTTAGGTGCCCTCTGCCCGGTGCGGTGGCTCACGCCTATAATCCCAGCACTTTGGGAGGCCGGGGTGAGAGGATTGCCTGAGCCCGTGGTTCGAGACCAGCCCGGCCAACTTGGCAAGACCTCATCTCTACAATAAATCAAAAAATTAACTGGGCATGGTGGCGCATGCCTGTAGTTCTGGTTCCTTGGAAGGTTGAGATGAAAAGATCGCTGGAGCCCAGCAGGTTGACGCTGGGGTGGCTGTGAGTGTGTCACTGCACTCCAGCTTGGGCAACAGAGTGAGACTCCAACTCAAAAAAAAAAAAAAAAAAACTTCTGGTACCCCCTTTGGGAAAATAATAGAAAATGACAAATACAATTGTAGACATGAAAGTACATTTTTTATTTCAAATGATACAGTAAATCACAGCAAATCATAATTAGAAAAAGAGTACAAATGTCTCAATTTTTAAAAATGCATATTTTTATGACCAAACTCCTTGACATAGCTAGTACTTTTTTCCTCCCTATTTTTTTGAGTCAGGATCTCACTCTGTCCTCCCGACTGGAGTGCACTGGCATGATCATGGCTCACCACAGCCTCAAACTCCTGGGCTCAGGCAATCCTTCCACCTCAGCCTTCTCAGTAGTTTGGATTATGGTGTGTGCCACCATGCCCAGCTATTTAAAAAAATATACATTTTGTAGAGATGAGGTCTTGCTGTGTTGCCTAGGCTGGTCTTGAAGTCCTGGGCACAAGCAATCCTCCCACCGTGGCCTCCCAAAGTGCTGGGATTCCAGGCATGAGCCACCGCACCCAACCAAAAATTATTTTTTAATAGAGACAATAGTAAGATAATTCGATTGGTCCTTGTAGTGTGGTTGCTTGATAACTATTATTGGTAGCTGGCATGCATGGCTCATGGAATTCACACTTTTTCTCTTTGCGGGGCTGCTACAGTTTTATCCCATACAAATACAGAAATTCTGGGAATTATATTTGGTGCAAACCCTTTCAAAAATAAAAAAAATAAAATGTGTTCATAACTGTGTGCTGTATTATCAAGCTTAAGTATCTAAATCCCCTGTGTGAGGCCAGACATAGTGGCTCACACCTGTAATCCCAGCACTTTGGGGGCTGTGGCGGGAAGATTGCTTGAGCCCAGGAGTTTGAGACCAGTCTGGGCAACACAGAACTTGTTTCTACAAAAAATATTTTTTTAGACCAGGCTCAGTGGCTCAGCCTATAATTCCAGCACTTTAGGAGGCCGAGGCAAGTGGACTGCCTGAGCCCGCGGGTTTGAGACCAGCCCGGGCAACTTGGTGAGACCTCGTCTCTACAATTAAAAAAAAAAAAAAAAAGAAGCACGCCAGCCTGACAACAGAATGAGACTCCAACTCAGAAAAAATAAATACATTTAAAAAAAATAATAAATAAATAATTTTTTTAAAATTAAAAATAAAAAAAAAAATCCCCTGTGGGGGTGCAGCCTTAGAAAGCAAACTCACCCACCACCCTGGGGTAGCTCCAGAGGATGCCAGAAGACAGCAAAGCAAAGTTCCCACATCCCCCACAGACAAGGACATGTTGTCCACCCACTGACAGGACCCTCCAAATGCAGGGCAAGACCCAAGGTTTCTTGATACGCCCTCAGGCTGTAGTCTCTGCCTTAGACAAAACGCATCATCTTTGCCATGGGGCACGTCAGTAAGAAAGGTGAGAGAGAGTCCTCAACTGGGACCTCAGGACATACAGCCTTCTTGAACCTCAACTCTCTACTTTTTCGGGGCTCAGGGAAGGTGAAAGCTTTGATCAAGCATTTTCCTTGGCCTAAAATTCCCTATCCAGCACGTCCTCATCTGGCCCCAGCCATGAAGCCTTCCCATGAACTCCAAGGCCCACAGGGCTCTCCTCTGTCTGAACTCTTACAAGTTTTTTTTTTTTTTTGAGTTGGAGTCTCTTTTGCCCAGACTGGAATGCAGTGACACATTCACGGCCACCGCAGCCTCGAACTGCTGGGCTCAGGGGATCCTTCCACCTCAGCCTTCCAAGTAACTGGATCTACAGGCATGCACCACCATGCCCGGCTAATATTTTTGATTTATTGTAGAGATGAGGTCTCACCAAGTTGCCCAGGCTGATCTTGAACCGTGAGCTCAGGCAATCCTCTCACCTCAGCTTCCCAAAGTGCTGGGATTATAGGCGTGAGCCACTGCACCCGGCTGCTTCTTACAAGTTTTAAAAAACAATTCCCATGACACATATTTGTGGGGTACCTATTCTGAGATGCCTGCAGTTGAATCTCAGTGAATTGCTTACAAAGCATTTTATGCAGATCTCTGTTTAGTCAGATTATCAACAAATTGGTGACAGGAACCAGAATTCTTGCTGGCCTATCACAGTAGTGGGCTTGTCAGCACTGAATAAATACTTATTTGATTGATGTTGCTCTATCTCCCCTCTGAGGATCAAACCTCTTGGCAGCCTCTTCCCCAGGAGGCTGGAGACTCCCTCATGGGGTGGAGAAGGAAGGATTATCACCTTCAGAATTCTGATGGCATCCCCCAAACCTTGCTTATGAGCTCCTGGACACGTTGCAGCCCAGATTTGAAGCAAACTTTTCTTCTTCAGCAAACTGGTTAGAAATTTTGGTTTTTCCCAACATGGTCGTCCAGATCTAGTAACTGATCCCACCCACCCTCACCCCAAATTCCTTCCTTTGTGAGACAGTGAGGCTTGAGGGTACCTGTATCAAATTGAGTATCCCGTCATGCAACAGGGCAGGCGGCCTCCAGGTTGGTCTGACCTTCACGCGTCCTGCAAGGAGCGGAGAAACGTCTACTTGCCCCACCAAGCTGTGTGATACCTTGGCCAAGTCATGCCTCCTCTCCCAGGCTAGCTGTCCTCTGTTGGAAACAGGGGTTTAGATGTGTAGGGATTCTGGACGCTGTTTGCCCAGGTTCTCTTCTCTGCTCTCAAATCCGGTAGGATTTTTTCATCTCAACAAACCCCTGAAGCAAACACAGACACGTGTTCCTACCCCAAGCCTCAGAGCTGTTAAACTTCTTTGGTCTCATTCTAATCACAGGGGCTGCGGTCCAGGCGCTGGTATGGGGATTCAGCAGGAGATTTTGGTGTCTAGGATGGAGCTCCTTTTCCATGAGCGTCTCCCTGCGAGCAGAACTGGCAGTGCTGAGACTTTCAGAAAATTCCTTCCTTCCTGGCAGGGGTGGGCATCTAGCAGCCATGAGTAGCCCTCAGGGAAAAAAAAAAAAGCATTATCTGATTTTTATGAAACTTAAAAAAATCTAGGCCAAGCACAGTGGCTCATGCCTGTAATCCCAGCAATTTGGGAGGTTGAAGTGAGAGGATTGCTTAAGTCCAGGAGTTCAAGAACAGCTTGGGCAACATTGCAAAACCTCGTTTCTACAAAAAAATCAAAAATTTGCCCTTGGTGAGGCTTGGTGGCTTATGACTGTAGCCCCAGTTACTCAGAAGGCTGAGGCGAAAGAATTGCCTGAGCCCAGGAGGTTGAGGCTGTGGTGAACTGTGATTGTGCCACTGCACTCCAGCCAGGGTGACAGAGTGAGAGACTAACTTTTTTTCTTTTTACTCTGCTAATTTAATTTAAGGCCTGAGCTTATGAGTTCCTGCTGTTTGCCTGGCCTTTGGGAGGCTGCCCAGAAAGTTTCTGTTGGTCCGTATCTACATCTTAAGCCAGTGGGATGCCTTTATCTGAACTAGTCGAGCAATCTCTCTGTGTCTCAGCTTCCTCATCTGTAAAATGAGCACATACGTGATACCTGATTGACAGGAGAGTTTTGAGTAAATATCTTCCCATCTAGGTAAGGGGCAGCCCTACCCTTCCCATCACTAGGCTTCAAGCTTGGTGGCACCTTATTTCTCTCTTTCTTTCTGTTCCTAGATCTAACCCATCAGCAAACCCTGTCAACTCTATCCTGAAGCTCTATATCTAGACCACATCTCAATGCCTACCTACTCCTGGACCCAACCACCTTCTCTTGCCTGGATTACAGCAAAGACCGTCTAGATGGATATTGTAATGTGCACATCAGATTAAATCTCTCCACTGCTCAGGACTCCCTCAAAGACTTTGCATCTCAGAGAGAAAAACAAAACCCTTGCACGATCCAGCCCCATGGCAACCCCTGTCCAACCCTCACTCCTACCTGCCCGGCTCCTCCTGTCCCTTTCTTGAACAGGTCAAGTGCCTTCCTACCCCAGGGCCTTTGCCCCTGCCGTTCAGTTCCCTTGACCTGGAATGCGTTTCTCGTGGATAGCCACAGGGCTCATTTTCTTACTTTTTTTAGGCATCTGCTCACATGTCATCTTCCTAGGAAGGCCTTTCCCCATGGCTCCACTTACAAGAGCACACACACTCTTCCCACCTACCCTGACTCCTCCTCTCTTTTTTCTTGTTTATTGTTTCTCTCCCTGGTTAGAACATTACTCTTGTGCTCTCAGTGCTCAGAGCAGCGTCTGGCACATTGTAGTAGGCATCCATTAAATATGTGTTGAAAGATTGGATTAAGTGAAGCAACATGTGAAAATTAAGAAAGTCCCTTCATAAATTAAAGGGAACATGGAAACATGTGTTGTCGCCGAGGCAACAATAACTAGTTAGTGCTATTGTGTTAAGGGTTTACCACACATTATTAGCTCATTGAATCTTTATAACAGCAGTGGGAGAGAGACCTATGATTATTTATCATTTTATCTGCTTTCATTTTTATTAAACTATTTCTTAGTACCTGGAGTACCAATGAGAAAGAGGTAGTTGGTTAAAATACTACAAGCCCGCACTTGGAGTGATTTGTCATTTTTCATTGGTTTGATTTTTTTGAGACAGGGTCTGGCTCTGTTGCCCAGGCTGGAGTGCAATGGCGTGATCATGACTCACTGCAGCCTCAACCTCCTGGGCTCAAGTGATCCTTCTGCCTCAGTTTCCCAAGTAGCTGGGACTACAGGCATGTGTCACCATACCCAGTTAATTAAAAAAAAAAAGTTTTTTAGTAGAGATGGGGGGGGGTCTCACTATGTTGCCCAGACTGGCCTTGAACTCCTAGCCTCAAGAAATCCTTCCACCTCTGCCTTCCAAAAATGCTGGGATTCAGTGGCTCAGCCTGTAGTCCCAGCACTTTGGGAGGCCAAGGTGAGCAGACTGCCTGAGTCTGCGGGTTCGAGAACCCCCAGGCAACTTGGCAAGACCTCGTCTCTACAATAAATAAAAAATTAGCCGGGTGTGGTAGCGCGAGCCTGTAGTTCCAGCTACTTGGAAGGCTGAGGCGGAAGGATCGCCGGAGCCCAGCAGGTCGAGGCTGGGAGCGGCCACTGCACTCTAGTCTGGGCGACAGAGTGAGACTCCAACTTAAAAAAAAAAAAAAAATGCTGGGATTACAGGCGTGAACCATCACGCCCAGCTGTAACTTATCATTTTTTGAAACATGTGGCATTGAGGTGTCAGCCTTGTATCTGTTTGCCCAAACCCACTTCAATGAACGAGGCTGGGCTGGGCGTGAGGACAAGACATTGTGTGTAACAAGAATGGTCCCCTTGCAAATACACTAGCCTCCTGTTCTCATCCTTCTTTCCTCCTAATCTTCTAATAACTTCATTGCTGGGAAAAAGGCCAAGTAGGGAAAACCCCACCGGCAGCCTGAGAATTCTTGATCTGAAGGGTCCTTCGAGATTGCCCCGCCTGCCCCCTTCGTTTGACATGGGAGGAAATTTAGCCCTTGGGAAGGCAGTTTCCAGAGGGAACGGTGTTTCTTTAATTAACCAAACTCCTTTTCCAAAATCAGATGAACCATACGTGTCATCTGTGTAACCTGAACTTTGTAAGCTACTTGACAATTTGAAGGGTCAAGGGGCCAAGGTTGCACTATTTTTACTGACTTCTTCCTCAAAGCTGACCCCAGGTGTTTTACTTGGATGCTTTAAAAAAATACCTGGGGTCCCATTATTCTCCTGAGTGACACGTGGTGTCTGTTCTGATGACAGCAAGATGTTAGCATGCTTGGTTCAACAAAGTGCCAGAGTTTCGCCGCGCGATATAGCGGCGCCTCTTCCAAAAACCCGCTGCCAGAACCTATTATCACAAACCAGAAACCCCAGCCTGGTGTGGAAAATATTCTTGAAAAGATTTGTAAGCTACAGGTAAGACAGCTTTGTTCGGAAGAGCAGTAAACAATGCTCTCCTTTCTCACTTGTGAATTACATGCGAGAAATGCAAAGAGGATAAGAGTGAAGAGAAAGTTCTCGCGTTCATTTCTTTTTCATTTTTCTTCATTTTTATTGGCTCGAGATACATTGTTTTATTTCAAAATGTGTGTCTGCTTATTGTGTTCACCGAATAAGTGAAGGCAATTATAAAACGCGTCTTATGCCTTTCCAGAATATTCTTTGTGATTGTCAGACATGGGAAGATAGCCTAATTTCCCATGAAATGCTAGTATCAGCATAACATATTAGTACCATGCAGTGCCAGGTTATTAGACATTTCCTGGGCCCCTCGCTAAAATATTATTTTAAGAAGACATTCAGAATGCTTCTGGTGCCAAGTAGGCGCTGCCTGGATACCTTGTGATGATGAACAGCTTCTAAGTGCGTGTACTGAGTTTAGGAAACATAACACCACAGCACGTAAAATCCCGTGCCAGATCTCACACAGCCCAAGTCACATCTGCCCCTATCTCTCTGGATGATCCTTCCCCCGAACCGAGGCCTGGCATCTTGCCCTGAACGTCAGCCAACTGGACATGAGCAGACCGAGATGGAGAGAGAAATCCAGTTATGTTCGCCTATAAATCTCAGCCAGAGCCAAGCCTTGATTGTCCGTGTTTGTGGGCAGTGGAGGAAGGGTGCTGTGGGGAGTCGTGGAATTTGCAGACACTCTCAAATCTCATTCTACACAAGCGAGAAAAAAAAGTATAGTTTCAAAATTCTCTGCTTTTGAGAACGCTGATGAAAGGGCTAATACTGAACTCTTCTACTCAGACTTTTCTGTTTTTTCAGCAGTTTCCTTTCTGGGTAAGGCACTCATGAGTGGTGAAATGGTCAAATTGGGGGCACCCAAGTCGAGGTGGACACGTGAAGGGGTCGATGGAGTCCCAGCCTGGAAAACCGAATCCCCAGATCACTGAGAGTTAGCTATAATACTGATTCTTTCATAATTATCCTGTAGTTGGCTTCTACTGTGGAAAGGGTGAAAGCCACATGCAGAGATGAAATCCTTTTTTTGTTGTTTCGCTTGAATTGGAGGCTCGCTCTGTCGCCCAGGCTGGAGTGCAGTGACATGATCGTGGCCACCACAGCCTCCCCTGCTGGACTCGGGCGATCCTTCTGCTGGAGGATCCAAGTAGCTGGAGCCACAGGCATGCACCACCACACCTGGCTAATTTTTTATTTATTGTAGAGATGAGGTCTCACCAAGTTGCTTGGGCTGGTCGCGAACTACTGGGGTCAAGCAATGCTCTTGCCTCTGCCTCCCAAAGTGCTGGGATTACAGGTGTGAGCCACCACGCCAGGCTAGAGATGAAATTCTCATCCAGTGGTTCAAATTAATATTTAAGTATCTCATCAAGGCTGTGGTGAGCCATGATGGTGCCACTGCTCTCCAGCCTGGGTGACAGAGTGAAACTCCTACTTGCAAAACAAAGAAAAAAAATGTTTTGAGTGTCTCAGGTTAAATACTTAATCCTTAAGTAAGGAATTGTATTTTTTTTTTTTTTTTT
>NW_007087146.1:267339-275329 GCF_000164805.1 Carlito syrichta | reverse complement strand
GGATTCGGCGATCCTTCCGCCTCAGCCTTCCAAGTAGCTGGAATTACAGGCATGCGCTACCATGCCTGGCTGATTTTTTAAAATTTATTGTAGAGATGAGGTCTCGCCAAGTTGCCCAGGTGGGTCTCAAACCCGCAGGCTCAGGCAATCCAGTCATCTCAGCCTCCCAAAGGTGCGGGATTACAGGCTGAGCCACCGAGCCCGGCTGTATTTTTTAAAAATAATAAAAAATAAATAAAATAAAAGTCAGACCACACGTGGTGGCTCATGCTTGTAACCCCAGCACTTTGGGAGGCCAAAGCAGGAGGATTGCTTGAGTTCAAGAGTTTGAGACCAGCCAGGGTAACATAGCAAGCCCTCATCTCTGCAAAATAAAAAAATTAGCCAGGAGTGGTGGCATGTGCCTGTAGTGTCAGCTACTTGGGAGGCTGAGGTGGAAGGATTGCCAGAGCCCAGGAGGTCAAAGCTATGAGAACTGTGACTGTGCCATTGTATTCCAGCCTGGGTGACATAGTGAGATCCAGACCCCTCCCCCCAAAAGTCAGAATATATATATATGTAAATAAATACCCAGAAAATAGACCAGCAGTATTCATACCAAATAGCTGACCAGGGTTACATCTAGGAAGGAAAGCAGGGCTGGTGGAGAATGGGGGAGTGAGCGGGCTGGAGGACGGGGCAAAGGGGCTGCTTTAGAGGGTTTTTAAAGTTTTTTTTATGAGGCTGGGCGTGGTGGCTCACACCTATAATCCCAGCACTTTGGGAGGTCAAGGTGAAAGGATTGCCTGAGCTCATGGGTTCGAGACCAGCCTGGGCAACTTGGTGAGACCTCATCTCTACAATAAATCAAAAATTAGGTGGGCATAGTGGCACATGCCTATAGTTCCAGCTACTTGGAAGGATTGCCTGAGCCCAGCAGGTCGAGGCTGAGGTGGCCGTGAGTGTGCCACTGCACTCCAGCCTGGGCGACAGAGTGAGACTCCAACTCAAAAAAATCTGTTATTATTATTTGAAGACAGGGTCTTGCTCTGTTGCTCAGGCTGGAGTGCAGTGGTGTTATCATAGCTCACTGAAGCCTCAAACCCTGTACTCAAGTGATCTCCCTTCTGCAGCCTCCCAAATAGCTGGGACTCCTGGCAGGCACCACTACACCCACCTACTTTCTTTTTTTTCTTTTGGTAGAGATGACGTCTTGCTATGTTGTCCAAGCTGGTTTTGAAGTCTTAGCCTAAAGCTATCCTCCTGCCTGGGACTCCCAAAGTGCTGGGATTTATTATAGAGATGAGGTCTCGCTGCCCAGGCGGGTCTTGAACCTGCGGGCTCAGGCAATCCACTCACCTCAGCCTCCCAAAGGCGCGGGATTAGAGGGTGAGCCACCGAGCCCGGCTCCAAAGTGCTGGGATTACCGGTGTGAGCACCAAGCCAGACTTGTTAAAATTTCTGGTTGAGAAAATATTCATGTAAGAAAGCTAAAAAGAACTCATAATGAAAGCAATGTATCTTGACTCAAAACTTCTAGAGACAACTGGACTCAGTGGCCTCAGCCTGTAATCACGCGCTTTGGGAGGCTGAGGTGAGTGAATTGCCTGAGCCTGTGGGTTCGAGACCCACCTGGGCAACTTGGTGAGACCTCATCTCTACAATAAATAAAAAACTAGCCAGGCGTGGCAGTGCGTGCCTGTAGTTTCAGCTACTTGGAACTACAGCTCTGCTGGAACCAGAGCCCAGCAGGTCGAGGCTGCGGTGACTGGGAGCGGCCATTGCACTCCAGTCTGGGCGACAGAGTGAGACTTTAACGGAAAAAAAAAAAAACGTCTAGAGAGCAGGAGAACAGGAATGTCTCCTGTATCCCCTGACACATCAATACGTATGCACTGACCTAACCTGAAAGGACTCTTTAGAAGTTTCTTTTGTAATGATATTTGTCTAGCGGAGGTAATTTCATTCACTGAAAAATAAATCATTTGCAGTATCATTTGTGATTTGACATTTATGGAATTCTTATAATAGTGCTTTAAATTACTTCCTGTTTTAGTAGTCTTGAAAGTTAGGTATATAGGCTTTTGCCTTTTTTATAGGCAAAGAACTGTGACCAAAGTAACTGCAAATGTTAGCAAAGGGTAGAAATTATTGCTTTGGTTTTAGCTTTTTCGTGATGTACTCCTTTTTGAACTGACTCACGAACGAATGTTATTGTATCTAACTGGATCTCCATAACTACTTTTTTTTTTTTTGAGTCAGAGTCTCACTCTGTTGCCCAGACTGGAGTGCAGTGGCATGCTCATGGCTCACCACAGCCTCGACCTCCTGGGCTCAGGCGATCCTTCCACCTCACCCTCCTGAGTAGCTGGAATGGGCCACCATGCCTGGGTAACTTTTTTTGTTTCTGTGGAGACAAACACTCACTATGTTACCCAGATAGGTCTCAAACTTCTGGTCTCAAGCAATCCTCTTGCCCCAGGCTCCCGAAGTTAAATGTTAGGAATCTTAAAGTGAAATCTCTTCACTAGTTAGGACTGGGGATGGATGAGTAGGGAAGTGGATCCTTCTTTTCTTCCAGATCCTTTCGAGAAAATGTTCCTGTGAGCTCTCCGGGTTCCTCCCCCAGAGAATGACTGCTGGCCTAGCCGTGGGCACAACCATCAGGAGGATGTTTGGGACTGGGGTGAATGTTCAAAGTGACTTCTCTTGGGTGACAAAGGGTGATAGTACACAGGAAAATGACTTCCACTGAGAGGAATCTTAAAGATAATCTATTGAATTTTTGAAGGGGCAGATTGATAGGTCTCATTTCTTGACAATGTAGACATTGCTTCTTCCAAACCTCATCAATTCTGAGAAAGGCCAAAACTCTTATAAAGTTGGAAGAAATTGAGTTAATATGTTTTCTGCCCTCAACTAAGCAGTCTATACTTTCTTTTTGTTATGAAACAGGATTTGGAATAATCGAACAGTAATTATAATATGCAGAAGAGATACGCCAGTCAAATGAAGAAGATACATTTTTTTCTCTTCTTTCTTTTCTCTCTCTCTCTCTCTCTCTCCTCCCATTGGAGGAGGAACTCTCAGCAGAGCGAGACTTTGACAGGTACAGTATAACTTATCAGGCTTTAAAGTAACTAGCTGAGGTTAGCCTCAGTTCAGATATGTCAGAGCTGTCAAAGGCCAGCCCCGAAATCTGTAAAACATTACAGACTGAAACCCCAGCTAGGACGCTGAAGGTCTCCATGGGAATTCCAACACACACGAATCTGGAGTGTCTCCATGCCTCGACCTGACCCTTGATAATACTTGGAGCTTGCTTTTTGTTGTTGCAGGATTACTAAGTTCGCTGGTTTTTTTGTTCTTTGGCTCCTGAAATTGGTCTGTCGCACTCCTGGGACGATTCATCATGGTGGAGGGGGAGGCGAGGATCACCTCTGTGGACGGTCCACCCCGGGGCAGCGTGAGTTCTAGAGCTTAGCAAGCAGGGCCACGCAATCTTCCCTGTTAGCAAGGAGAGGAAGGATATGTACAAGCTGGGATAAAGGTTTCAGATGCTTAAAATCGCCGCTAGAGATGTTAGTGCGAGTGAGCAAGTGGGGACAAAAGGAGCTTTCTGAAATGTGACTTCTTTCTCTATCTTGCTCACCCCAAGGTGGGTGAGAGAATGAAACATCCCTCAGAGAGGCAGAATAAAATATTTTAGTGGAGGCCGGGCTCGGTGGCTCAGCCTGTAATCCCAGCACTTTGGGAGGCTGAGGCAAGAGGATTGCCTGAGCCCACGGGTTCAAGACCAACCTGGGCAACTTGGTGAGAACTTGTCTCTACAATCAATCACAAAAACTAGCCGGAAGTGGTGGCGTGCGTCTGTAGTTCCAGCTATTTGGAAAACTAAGGCTGAAGGATCACTTGAGCCCAACAGGTCGAGGCTGCAGTGGCCTGAGCGTGCCACTGTACTCCAGCCTGGGTGACAAGAGTGAGACTCCAACTCAAAATAAAATAAAATAAAATACTTTAGTGGAAAGCAGTGGGATTTAGAATTGGAATTTTGTGCCAAATTTACCAGTGGCTTTCAGTAATCCGCTTAGCCTCTTTTCTTTTTTTCTAAAATTGAATCAGTGTCTCACTCTGTCACTCAGGCTGAAGTATAGTGACATGATCATGGTTCACCGCAGCTTTGACCTCCTAGGCTCAGACCATCCTTCCACCTCAGCCTCTATAGTAGCTGGGACTACAGGCATGCACCACCACACCTGGCTAATTTTTTCTTTTTTTGTAGAGTTGAGGTCTTGCTATGTTGTCCAGACTGGTCTTAAACTCCTGGATTCAAGCAATTCTCTGGCCTCGGCTTCCCAAGGGCTGGGATTACACATGTGAACCATTGCGCCCTGCCAATCACCTAACCTCCTTTGGTCCTGGGTCTTCCTATATGTAAATTGTCATAGTTAATTCTTAAAATTGCTGTGAGGATCAAGTAAGATAATGTATAGACATTGTATCTATATAGTGAAACTCCGGTGTCAGTTATTGGTAGAGGTGTCTATGAATTAGTGCAGATTCTGAATAATAAATGAACGATTATATTGCTAGTGGGTTTTCCTGAGTACTTGAATCAAGGTAAAATGACAAAAAAGTTTGGGTTACAGCTGAAGACACTAGAAGAAATGCAAATCTCTAATTGAAAGAATGTCTTTCATGCACATGTGTTGGTCTTGTCTTCTCTACCCTTGGCCCTGAAAAGGGTCTTAACATTGTAGGAGCCTGGAAAACAGTGGTCTAACAAATGGGGAGATGCTTACCTCTCTGATCCAGCTTGTGTGTGGGGTGCAGAGGGAGGTTTTGGCTTCCCTGGAATAAGGGTCCATGAAGAAAGAAAATCCTATGGTGCGACATGATGGGTTTATTTCCTGCCTGTATGATCTTGGCTTTCTTACAGTGTTCCATTTCTAACTAACACTCCAGTTCATAAAACTTCTTTTAGAGAGAGAGCCTGCGTTGCATGATGCCATGTTTTCATTTTGTTTTTTAAAATTTTTTCTTTAATAATCTCTCCCTCTGTTTCTGTCTCTCTCTGTATGTGTCTCTTTCTCTGTCTGTCTCTGTCTCTCCCTCTCTGACTGTTGTTCTTTTATTCTTGTTTATCCAAAAGTCAAATTTAAGGTTCCAAAGTGCTGCTTCCAGGCTGGTCCCTGAGAACTCGCTGCTGGTTTTGTAGGGAACACAGCAGAGGTCAGGAGCTAGGAAGGGCAGAGGGGAAGGAATTTGCTCAGATCTGCTCCTGCTTTATTTTCCATGAAGTTTCACTGTAGCATGTGCTGTGGATGTAGTCAGTTACACAAAGCCCCATGAAGTCAGAATATAGGTTGGCTTGTTTGTTTATGCCTAGGAAGTTGTGCATTTTGCATTCTAAGATAAACATTTTCCCTTGGATGAATGTACTCTTTTAGTACCATCGCCAGGCTACAGAGGACACATGAGCTACACATACAATAACAGTTTGCTTTACTTTTAGAAGTAAATATGACCAGACTTGGTGGCTCACGCCTATAATCCTAGCACTTTGGGAGGCCAAGATGGGAGGATTTCTTGAGCCCATGTGTTCAAGATCAGCCTGGGCAACATAGTGAGACCTTGTATCTGCAAAAAAGAAAAAAACATTAGCTGGGCGTGGTAGTGCATGCCTGTAGTCCCAGCTATTCGGGAGGCTGAGGAGGGAGGATTGCCTGAGCCCAGAAGGTTGAAGCTCAGAAGGTGAACCATGATAGTGCTACCGCACTCCAGCCTGGGCAACAGAGGGAGACTCCAACTCAAAAATAAAATGAAATAAAAAGTAAATTTGTTCATTCTTCTATTTGTCCCTGATCCAAAAAATGCACACTGCCCCTCGAGGACTAACCCTTTCACCTTTGCCTCATGAAAGGCCCAGCTTCTTTCTCTCTGCCTGAATCCCACTATCCTTCACAGTCTTAGTTCAAGATCTTCCTCTACAAAGCCATCTTGGACCAAACCAATCTGTCGAGCTCTTGGTACAATAGTCGGCGCATAGCAAACACTAGAAGGGCCAGGTGCGGTGGCTCACTCCTATAATCCCAGCGCTCTGGGAGACCAAGGCCAGAGGATTACTCGAGTCCAGGAGTTTGAGACCAGCCAGGGTAACATAGCAAGACCTTGCTTCTACAAAAAAAAAAAAAAAAGCCAGGTGTGGTGGCACAGCCTGCAGTCCCAGTTATTTGGGAGGCTGAGGCAGAAGGATCGTCTGAGTCCAGGAGTTGCGGCTACAGTGAGCTGTGATTGTGCCACTGCACTCCAGCCTGAGTGACAGAGTGAGAACCTAACTTAAAGCAAAGTAAAACAAAACAAAACAAAACACTCTGAAAAGCTTAGCTGTTACTCTATTGTTGAATATTGCAAAGGACTTGCAGTTTATTCCTGTACCATTCGTTGGCACATGAAATATTTCTCCTATCAATGTGCTGTTTTATTTACTTTTCCTCTAGGAAGTCTCAGTGAGTTGGTAAATGGTAAAGTCCATTTTCTTTAACCTCCATATAATTCGAATGTATAGTCAGGGTTACTAAACACTGATTTTGTTGTTGTTGTTGTTGTTGTGGTTAGAGGCAGGGTCTCCGTCATCCAGGCTGGAGCACAGTGGCACTATCACAGTTCACACTCCTGGCCTCAAGGGATGCTCTATCTTGGCCTCTCAAAGTGTTGGGATTACAGGCATGAGCCACCCGGTTGTCAATGATTTTTATTTTTTTTTTAGTTGGAGTCTTACTCTGGCCCCCAGGTTGCAGTGCAGTGGCACGCCCTCGGTCACCCCAGCGTCAACCTGCTGGGCTCAGGCGACCTTTTCGCCTCAGCCTTCCAAGTAGCTGGAACTGCAGGTGCACGCTATCATGCCTGGCTAATTTTTAAAATGTATTTATTGTAGAGTTGAGGTCTTGCCAAGTTGCCCAGGCTGCTCTCGAACCTCTGAGCTCAGGCAATTCTCTTACCTTGGCCTCTCAAAGTGCTGGGATTACAGGCATGAGTCACCATGTCCAGCCTGTCAATGAGATTTTAGAATTTTTATATTCCAGCCGGGCACAGTGGCTCATGCCTGTAATCTCAGGTGAGAGGATTGCCTGAGTCCATGGGTTCGAGACCAGCCTGGGCACCTTGGTGAGACCTCGTCTCTTCAATAAATCAAAAAATTAGCCGGGCGTGGTGGCATATACCTGTAGTTCCAGCTACTTGGAAGGCTGAGGTGGAAGGACTGCCTGAACCCAACAGGTCGAGGCTGTGGTGGCCGTGAGTATGCCACTGCACTCCAGCCTGGGCAACAAAGTGAGACTCTAAAAAAAAAAATTCTTGTATTCCATGTAAATGTCCAAAGGAAATTACTGGCATGGAGCATATGCCGGGTACAGCTCACAAGTCAGGTTATTATCCTAAAGTCTAGTTTCCCTAGAGATGACCATGACCTTGCTTCCTATTTATCTCCTGGGTCGACAGAGCTTGAGTTCTGTTGCAAGTTCATCTGAAGATACAAGTCCCTGACCATCACAGAGGCCAGGTGTTTTCCATAGAACAATGGAATTCCCCAGCAATAAAACTTCCTTCCACTACTGTTCTGCCAACACTGTAAGTTCCTGACAGTAGAGAAGACACCGTCAGGAAGACATCTTAGGGGTCTGACTTTGCCCTCACTGACATGTCCAAGGTGAGGGGAGAGAAAGGGGAAATTCTGTCGTCATCCACGTGTCAGAGTCTATTGTGAAAAACCTGTATCTTATCGATGCAGGAAATGATATACTATGTCCCATCATCATGACTTATGAGGGGGGATTAAAAAAAAAAGGGAATTATCTTTTGGAGATTGGGCTCCTTGTAGTACAGACTTCCCCCAATAGGTAAGCATTCCCTTTTGGCAACTGTGTACCAGCTAGTGTTATTGTGAGAGACTGTGTTCAACTTCAGTGAATTTTTTTGGAGATCCTTTCATTTATGATGGATGATTTACGAG
>NW_007087146.1:231199-267029 GCF_000164805.1 Carlito syrichta | reverse complement strand
CTAATTTTTTGATTTATTGTAGAGATGAGGTCTCACCAAGTTGCCCAGGTGGGTCTCGAACCCGCAGGCTCAGGCAATCCTCTTACCTTGGCCTCCCAAAGTGCCAGGATTACAGGCTGAGCCACCGAGCCTGGCTTGACTGAAGTTTAAATGTGTAAGAATAGATGCATAATTTTTTAGAAATAAATTCTGGGTTTTTTGGGTCCACCCTCGTTTAAGATAACCCATTGTGAGAATGAAATGTTCTCATAAAAACTGAGGAGGCCTAGGAAGGAATATGAAGAATGTTTTTCAATAGACTATGTGACTTAATTGACTTTGTAAAAGTTGTATATATTTAAGGTGTACAACATGGTGTTTTGTATACATACACATAGTTAAATGCTTACAACAGTCGAGCTAATCAATATATCCATCATCCCACGTAGTTACCTTTTTGAAAAAATCCTTTAATTTTAGACCCGAAAGACATCTGAAAGATCCTTCAATCCAACGGTCTTTCATTGGACGAAACGGAGGCCCAGAAAAGTCCTGTACCTGAGAACCGCTGGGACTAGCCCCAAGGGCCTGCAGCTCAGAACCTTTCCCACTGCAGCTGGTGACGTGGGTCTTCAGGTTGTCCCCACTGATGAAAGTGTTCCTCCCCTTGGTGTGGCCGCCGAGACCATCTCCGTTTCATAGAATCACAGCCTCCCTCCCCGGGCGATGCTGGCCAGAGACGCCTGTGGGGGTCGCTGTGAGCTCTCCATTGGGAAGGCCGGGAGTGCTGGGATTTAGCACAAGTAGTGATTGGAAACGGGCAGGGCTTAGGGTGTGCTAGAGCAACATAAGCGAATAAATAAAATAAATAAATATAAGCAAAAGGCAAAGAGGAATCAGACTTAAAGCGGCTGGGGAGATCCCTTGTCTCCCCACCCTCCCGATCCATCCGATCTTGCTCCCGCGACGTTTTTTCTGTTTCCCCAGATGAAAAACAAGCCCTCAAAGGGAAACGTTTTGGAAATGTTGAAGAGGTGAAACCCAAAACAACAGAAGCACCAAAAAAGCATCCGAATCGACAAGTTCAAAAACGGTCTTGAGCCGCGGATAAAGCATCTCAATAGGTGTATTGCATCCAACTGACATTTCTTTGAAGGCGACTGAAGTTTAAACGTGCAAGGATAGATGCAAATTTTGTTGGAAATGAACGTGGCTTTTTATTTTTCCTTTCTGGTGTCTGGTCGCTCATTTATGATGCTGGTAAAAAGAACACCAGAGCTGGACATTTTTAAAACGTTTACAACGGCCCCTCCCGGAGAGTCCTCTGTGTTTGCAGATGGAAATGCTAAAGGTCACCGGGGTTTAAAGCACTCTTGCCTCCAGCCACTTCCTCACTCCCAGGGGCTCAAGCTGACTCTGGAGAAAGTGTCCCGAGAGGCCTCGAGAAAGCCAAGGGAAGTGCCGGCACCAGCCTACCCACCACTCCATGCTCCCCGCTGAATAATCCAGCCGCCCCAGCTTTGGATCGCTTGCGGCTCGCTGCGCCTAACGGGCCTGTGCTCTGGGTCTTGGAGAGGCCCCCTTTCCAGCCGGTTGCTAAGGCTGGCGCTGCCTCCAGGCCTGTTATCAGGAGGGCAGTTGAAACAGGCCTTATCGCTGTGTATTCAATCAAGGTTTATGAGGGCTGATAAAGATGTCACCTAGTTGCTGCGTGTGTTCATTAAAACTCTATTCCCTGGTGGGAGAGAAATGCAAAGGGGCTTGTTTTAATTTTTTTCTTAAAACAAGATTTTTGGAATAAATACATGTTGTTCTTTTGTTAAAGATGGCACTATGGCCAGGACCATCTGTGTGGTCAGATCCATTTGTGCCAACAAAAAGGGGTGAGGACAGCCCCCCGGGGTGGGTCTCCTGAGAACGGTACATTAGCTCCAATGACAACACAGCACTGCCTTTGATATCATAGGTTATCATAATTGCTTATTTAATCATTCAATGAACAGCACTAGCCCTGGCTTTGCTGCAGCAATAAGCCACTGTGTGCTTTTAATTTTGTGTTCTTCTATGTTACTGGATCATTGTAACAAAAAGATATTTGCTTTAGTCTTTTTCTTTTAATAAAAGGTTTCTAACTAAATGTGCTTGACACAGTCCCTCTTTCTATGAGTTATTTTTTCCCTCTTCTGTTAGATAGAAAAAGAAAGCAAAATACCCCATGTTAACTCTATTAACTCGTAAGTATGTATATATCACTAGAGATGCAGGGTATGTAAAACAAGCATAAGAAATGGACCCCCACAGCCGGGCTCGGTGGCTCAGCCTGTAATCCTGCGCCTTTGGGAGGCTGAGGTGAGTGGATTGCCTGAGCCCACAGGTTCGAGACCCGCCTAGGCAGCGAGACCTCATCTCTACAATAAATCAAAAAATCAGCCGGGTGTAGTAGCACATGCCTGTAATTCCGGCTACTTGGAAGGCTGAGGTGGAAGGATCGCCAGAGCCCAGCAGGTAGAGGCTGCGGTGGCCGGGAGTGGTCACTACACTCAAGTCTGGGCGACAGAGTGAGACTCCAACTCAAAAAAAAAAAAAGAAATGGACCCCGAACTGAATGATTGAATGACTTTTATGGTCTGTGAGCCTAACTGCTGCTTTATAATGAGATCTAGCTGGTGCGGTGGCTCATACCTGTAATACTAGCACTTGTAGAGGCTGAGGCAGGAAGATCACTTGAGTCGAGGAGTTTGAGGTTACAGTGAGCTGTGATCGTACCATCAAACTCCAGCCTGGGTGACTGGGTGACAGAGCAAGATACTGCAGAGAGAGAGAGAGAGAGAGAGAGGGCGTGAGAGCGAGAGCCAAGAGCTTATCTCAGTTAATATACTTCCTGTTTATTATTATTAACTGGGCCCAGTTTAAGATATTAATAAAGAAACAGGCTGTGCCCAGTGGCTCACGCCTGTAATCCCAGCACTTTGGGAGGTGGAGGCGAGAAGATTGCCTGAGCACAGGGGTTTGAGACTGGCCTGGGCAACTTGGCACAACCTCATCTCTACAATAAGTAAAAAAAATTAGCCGGTGTGGTGCTATGTGCCTGTGGTTCTAGTTACTTGGAAGGCTAAGGCAGAAGGATCGCCTGAGCCCAACGGGTTGAAGTTGTGGTAGTCGTGAATGTGCCACTGCACTCCAGCATGGGTGACAGAGGGAGACTCTGACTCAAAAAAAAAAAATCTTACTGTATTCATCAATTATAGGGGGGCTGCCTCTTGCCTCCCCTTAACACTTCTAAGATTAGAATGCCTCTTATAATCCATACGACATATTTTGGTTGTTCCTGGCTGGCTGGTGGTTGTAACAGAGTTTTCCTTGCCTGTGCATGAATGATGTTGGATATCATTCTTGGTGGCAAGACTGGACAACTGCAACCAGAACCAGTTTCCAATTACAAAGGTATGTAAGAGTCATTTGAAGAAGTTATATTCTGGTCGCTGTCTTTAAAAAAATTTTTGTTGGTATTTTCTGGGGAGAACAAGGAAGCATTAGTATCAAAACTTGCAGATGGCCTCAAAACTTGGAAGAAAATTGTGGAGAAAAGAAAGCAATCATTTTTTAGGATGAACCATATGAAATTGCTATTCCTTGGTCAAAAACAGTCCCATAAGCAATTTCACTTGATTCCACTTACAAGAACAGTTGCATTACTAACATTCTTGATGAGGACTGTGTGCAGAAACATCGGCATTGATGAGTATGAATTAAAAAGTAATCCATGCTGGGCTCGGTGGCTCAGCCTGTAATGCCGCGCCTTTGGGAGGCTGAGGTGAGTGGATTGACTGAGCCCGCGGGTTCGAGACCCGCCTGGGCAACTTGGCGAGACCTCACCTCTACAATAAATCAAAATGAGCCAGGTGTGGTAGCATGCGCCTGTAGTTCCAGCTACTTGGAAGGCTGAGGCGGAAGGATCGCTGGAGCCCAGCAGGTTGAGGCTGCGGTGGCCGGGAGCGGCCACTACACTCCAGTCTGGGCGACGGAGTGAGACTCCAACCCAAAAAAAAATAAAAAAAAAAAAGAAAGAAAGAAAAAGTAATCCAGAAGAATTGGATTCTGAATATAAAAAAGTTTTAGTGGCTGGGCATGGTGAGCTTATGCCTGAAATCCCAGTACTTCGGGAAGCCAAGGCAGGAGGTTCACTTAAGCCCAGAGGCTCAAGACTGGGCAACAGAGTGAGACCCCTTGTCTCTACAAAAAATTTTAAGAAATTAATCAGGCGTCGTAGCTTATACCTATAGTCCTAGTTATTGGGGAGGTTGACATGGAAGGATTGCTTGAGTCCAGGTGACAGAGTGGGACTATTTTATTTTATTTTTATTTTAAATTTATTTTCATTTTATTTTATTTTTATTTATTTTTTATTTTCCCCAGACATCAACTAGTCAGATTTTCCACCACTGACTTGTAGTGCCATCTTTATCATAGGCTAAGATCTCACGTAAGCATGGGTCTGGCTCTGAAGTCTCTGTTCCACTTGTCCATTGGTCTGTCCATCACCACATGGCTTTTATTATTATAACTTTTAAATATATCTTAATATATGTGAGGGTAAGTCCCTCTCTTTAATTAACTAATTAATTAATTGTTTTAGAGTCAGGGGTCTCACTCTGTCACCTAGACTAGAGTGCAGTGGCTCACCACAGCCTGTAATTCCTTGGCTCAGGTGATTCTTCTGCCTGAGCCTCCTGAATAGCGGGGGCCACAGGTGCGTGCTATTATGCCCCATTAATGTTCTGATTTTTTTGTAGAGGTGTTTGAACTCCTGGCCTCAGGTGAGCCTTGCCCCTTGGGCTTTCAAAGTGCTGGAATTGGAATGTGTGGAACTTCTTTCACATACATTTTAGAATAAGTTTATTGAATCCTCTAAAAACGTCCAATTGGAATTACCCTCATTCTGTAGATTAATTTGGGGAATTCAGGCAAAGCATCCAAGAACATGGATTATCTGCCCATTAATTCAGCTTATTTTGTTCACCATTTATTAGAGTTTAAAATGTTTTCTACTACGGATTTATAAATTCTTAGATACTGTATATATATTTTTTGTTATTGTGAATAGTATCCTTTTTTCGTTTTCTTTTTTTTTTTTTTTTTGAGTTGGAGTCTCATTCTGCTGACCAGGTTGGAATATAGTGGCACGCTCTTGGCCACCGCAGCCTCCACCTGCTAGACTCAGGCAATCCTTCCTTCTCAGCCTTCCAAGTAGCTGGAACCACAGGCACATACCACCACGTCCAGCTAATTTTTGATTTATTGCAGGCATGAGGTCTCGTCAAGTTGTCCAGGCTGGTCTCAAACCTATGGGCTCAAGCAATCCACTTGCCTGGTCCTCTGAAAGTGCTGGGATGCTGGGATTATAGGTGTGAGCCACCACACCCAACCTAATATTTTTTTTTTTTTGAGTTGGAGTATCACTCTGTTGCCCAGGCTGGAGTGCAGAGGCGTGATCATGGTTCATTGGGTAGCCTTGACTTCCTGGACTTAGGCAATTCTTCTACCTCATCCCCCCAGGTAGCTGGGATCTTTTTTTAAAAAATTTTTTTGTAGAGATGAGGTCTTGCTATGTTGCCCAGGTTGGTCTTGAACTCCTGGACTCCAGCGTTCTTCTTTCCTTGGCCCCCCCAAGTGCTGGGATTACAGATGTGAGGTTAGTACCCATCTATAAAAGTTATATTTTCTAGGTGGTTATTGTTGGCACATTTTTTCTGTAAAGGACTAGATAGTAAATATTTTAAGCTTTGCAGTCATGTAAGGTCTCTGTTACATATATATATTTTTTCCTACAGCCCTTTAGTAAATGTTAAAACCATTCTTAGCTTGTGGGACCTTGCAAAAACAGGCCTGAGAGAGGATTTGACCCACAGAATCTTAGTTTCCCTATTCCTGATGTAGAAAAATGATATTGACTTATGTAAATTGCTTAAGTTCTATAAATTTGCTGAGCTCTCTTATTAGTTCTAATGGTTTGCCTCATTGTTCTGTTTTTATATAGATGATCAAATAATCTGTAAATTATTTAATTTGTATATCTTCCCTTTTAATTCTTATCCCTCTTATTTTTCTTTTTCTTGTAGGATTGGCCAGGACCTCTACTGTAATGTTTAACAGATATAGGGTAAGTGGGCAGCCTTATCTTGCTCTTATCTTAAGAGGAATATATCTAAAATTTCTTACTTGACTATAATGTTTACAGAGGTTTTGGTATATTACCTTTACAAAGTTTTGTAGAGATTTTTTTTTAAAAATTAAAATTAAGTGGTGAATTTTATTGAAAACTTTTTCTTCATCATTTGAAATAATGCAATTTATCTTTTGCAGCCTACTAATGAGATGAATTAATTTGTTAGATTTTCATATACTGAACCATACTTGTATTTTTGAGGTAAACTTATTTGATCAGGATTTAATTAGCTATTGCTTTATGAGTTTTACATCTGCATTTGTAAGTCAAAGAGGCCTGTAATTTTCTTTTATTACCATGTTCTTATCTGATATTGAAATCAAGATTACACAAGCCTCATAACATAACTATGAAATTGTCATTATTTTTAAGTTTTCTGGTATAACTTGTATAATATAAGAATTAACTTTCAAAGTTTGGTAAACTTTTTTTTTTTTTGAGCCTGACTCTCACTCACTCTGTCACCCAGGCTGAAATGCAGTGACATGGTGACAACCACCGCAGCCTTGACCTGCTGGGTTCAGGTGATCCTTCCGTCTCAGCCTTTCAAATAGCTGGACTACAGGCACGCACCACCATGCCCAGCTACTTTTCTATTTTATTGTAGAGATGAGGTGCCACCAAGTTGTCCAGGCTGGTCTCAAACCAGTGGACTCAGGCAATCCTCTCACCTTGGCCTCCCAAAGTTCTGGGATTATAGGTGATCCTTCCATCTCATTCTCCCAAGTGCCTGGCCCGGTAGATTTTATCTGGAAATTATTTAAGGTAAAGTCTAAGTTTTGTTGACTAATTTTTCAATTTCTTTCATGGTTATTGGCTTATTCACCTTTTCTATTTTTTTCTTGCCCCAATTTTGTCTCTTTTTTCTAGGAATTTATCTATTTCGTTTTGGTTATGAAATTTATTAGGGTGTAGCTTTTAGTAATATTTCTATTATTATTTTCTAATCTACTATATCTGTAGTTATCTATTCCTTTTCAGTTCTTTACTTTATTCATTTGAATATTTTCTCCTTTTTCATCAGTCTTTCAAGAGGTTTGCTATATTATAGGCTTAAAATAGTCTCTAGTTAAAATTCTCTTATTTTTGTCCTTTGTGTCATTGACTTCTGCCCTTATCTGTATTATAATTTCCTTTCTTCTAGCTTTTTTGGATTTGCTCTGTTATACCTTGCTCAATATTCTGAGTTGAATTCTTATCTGACTTGCTTATAATCTTTCTTGCTTCCTGATAATTTTTTAAAAAAGATATAAGGTCTGGCACGGTGGTGGTTCATGCTTCTAATCCCAGCACTTCTGGAGGCTGAGGCGGGAAGACTGCTTGAGGCCAGGAGTTTGAGACCAGCCTACGCAACACAGCCAGGCCTCGAGACCTTATCTCTACAAAACAAACAAGCAAGCAAACAAGCAAAAAAACTAGCCAAGTGTGGTGCTACGCAGGAAGCTGAGGTAGAAGGATTGCCCATGCTCAGGAGGTTGATTGAGGCTGTGGTGAACTGTGACTGTGCCACTGCAATCCAGCCTGGATGACAGAGTAAGACCCTCACAGAAAAAAAAAAAAAAAGCACTGCTTTAACTGTGTCCTCTAAATTTTGACATGTAACCCCTCGTTATCATTAAATTCTAACTATTTGTTAATTTTCTCTTAGATCAGGTTAAAGTTTTATTTACTTGCAAAAAAGTATGCATATGGTGCTTTTAAGGAAATAGTTTACTTTTAATGTTGTTACTTTGTGGTTAGAGACAGAATTTATTGAGCTCACCTTTATGATCTAATAAATGGTCTTGCTTTGTAAATGTTCCACATGCACATGAAATAATAGTGTTTTTATGTTTGCTAAATGTAGAGTTCTCCATATTTCTAATTGTTTGAGGTTGTTAACTGTATTGTTCTAGTCTTCAATATCTCTTCTTTTCTTTTCTCTTCATCTATCAGTTCCTGAAAATGCTTTGTTAAAATTTCCAACTGTAATTGTGAATGTATTTTTCCTTGGAGTTTGGTCAGTTATTGCTTTATTTATCTTGAGATCATACTGTTAAGTGCATATATGTTTTCAATGGTTATATCTTCTTTTTTAAATTCTTTTTTATTTTTGAGTCAGTATCTTACTCTGTCACCCAGGATGGAGTGCAGTGGATCATCATGGCTCACCATAGCCTTGACCTCTTTGTCTCAGGTGATCCTTCCGTCTCATTCTCCCAAGTAGCTAGGACTACAGCTAGGTGCCACTATGCCTGGCTAATTTTTTGTTGACTGAGGTCTCGCTATGTTGCCCAGGCTGGTCCCAAACTCTTCATAGGCTCAGGCAGTTTTCCTGCTTCAGCCTCCCGAAGTGCTGGGATTACAGTCATGAGCCACTGCGCCTGGCCTCTTCTTTTCTTTTTTTAAAATTTATTTTATTTTATTGTTTTGTGAGACAGAGTCCTGCTATGCTGCCCAGGCTGGTCTCATATTCTTGGGCTCAAGCAAGCCTCCTAGTTCAGCCTCCTGAGTAGCTGGGAATTATAGATACATGCAACTGTGCCCAGCTTTTATATCTTTTTTCATTTTTCCTTTATTATTATTATTATTTTTGTTGTTTTTGTTTTTTTTTTTTGAGTTGGAGTCTCACTCTGTCGCCCAGACTGGAGTGCAGTGGCCGCTCCCGGCCACCGCAGCCTTGACCTGCTGGGCTCCGACGATCCTTCCGCCTCAGCCTTCCGAGTAGCCGGAATTACAGGCATGCGCTACCACGCCCGGCTGATTGTTTGATTTATTGTAGAGATGAGGTCTTGCTGCCCAGGCGGGTCTCGAACCCGCAGGCTCAGGCAATCCCCTCACCTCAGCCTCCCAAAGGCACGGGATTATACCGAGCCACCGAGCCCGGCTCATTTTTCCTTTTAAAAGTACATATTGTTCTTCTTTTTCTCTTCTGATATATTTTTCTTAAGTTGATTTTCTCACTATTAAGATAACTTTAGCAACTTTTTCTTTGTTCGTATCTACTTATCGTGTGTTTCTCTATTCCTTTTCAATGTGCCTGTGTCATTTTAAGTGTCTCTCTTGTGGCCAACACATTTTTTGATCTTATTTTTCAAATCCAATCTTAGAGCTTGTCTTTGCATTTGTGAGTTAGTATATCTATTTTTTAATTCTAGGATATTTTTCTTCATAATTTGATCACATATTCCCTGCTTTTCATTAAACAAAAAGTAAAAAACTATCCTTCTGGAACTATTATTAGATACTGACGTGTTTTCTGACCTTCAAGTCTTTTAACTTTTGGGGGGGTTAAAAAAATTTTAGATTCAAGGGGTACATGTGTATTTGCTACATGGACATATTGTGTAGTGGTGGGGATTGGGTCTCAGGTGGCCCATTCCCCAGACAGTGAACATTATGCCCCTTAGTAGTTTCTGAACCCTCGCCCCACTCCCCACTTATTGGTGTCCCCAGTGTCTATTATTTCCATCTTTGTGACCATTTAACTCTCACATACGAGCAAGAACATGCAGTGTTTGGTTTTCTGTTTCTGAGTCAGTTCACTTAGGGTGATGCTCTCCAGCTCCATCCATATTGCTACAAAGGACATGATTTCATTCTTTTTTATGGCTGCATAGTATTTCAGGGTGTATATATACCACATTTTCATTATCCACTGGTTGATTGATAGGCATTTATGTTGATTTCACATCTTTGCAATTGTGAATTGTGCTGTGATGAACATGTGAGTGCAGGTGTGTGTTTATTATAATGATCTGCTCCTTAGGATAGATACCTAGTAGTGGGATTGCTGAATTGAATGGTAGATCTACTTTTAGCTCTTTCAGTAATCTCCATACCACTTTTCATAGAGGTTGTATGAATTTACACTCCCACCAGCAGTGTATAAGTGTTCCCTTTTCTCCACATCCATGTCAGCCTCTATTGTTTTTTGATGTTTAAATAATGGTCATTCTGACTGGTGTAAGGTGGTATCTCATTGTGCTTTAATTTGTGTTTCCCTGATGATGAGTAATGTTGATCATTTTTTCATATGTTTGGTGACCATTTGTATACCTTCTTTTGAAAGATGTCTGTTCATGTTGTTATTTGCCCACTTTTTAATGGGGTTATTTGCTTTTTTCTTGCTGATTTGTTTGAGTTCTTTGTAGATTCTGGATATTAGTCTTTTGTCAGATGTATAGTGTGTGAATGTCTTCTCCCATTCTGTAAGCTGTTTGCTCTGTTGATTATTTATTTTGTTGTGCAGAAGTTTTTTAGTTTAATTGAGTCCCACATTTATTTTTGTTTTTGTTGCATTTGCTTTTGGGGTTTCAGCTATAAATTCTTTGCCTAAGACGATGTCCATAAGAGTTTTTCAGCCGGGCTCGGTGGCTCAGCCTGTAATCCCGCGCCTTTGGGAGGCTGAGGTGAGTGGATTGCCTGAGCCCGCGGGTTCGAGACCCGCCTGGGCAGCGAGACCTCATCTCTACAATAAATCAAAAAATTAGCCGGGTGTGGTAGCGCATGCCTGTAATTCCGGCTACTCGGAAGGCTGAGGCGGAAGGATCGTGGAGCCCAGCAGGTCGAGGTTGTGGGGGCCGGGAGCGGCCACTGCACTCCAGTCTGGGTGACCGAGTGAGACTCCAACTCAAAAAAAAAAAAAAAAAAAGAGTTTTTCCTAGGTTTTCTTCTAGGATTTTTATAGTTTCAGATCTTACATTTAAGTCTTTAATCCATCTTGCGTTATTTTTGTATATGGGGAGAGAGAGGGATCAAGTTTCATTTTTCTGCATGTAGTTATCCCAATTTCTCAACATCTTTTGTTGAAAAGGGTGTCCTTTCCCCAGTGTATGTTTTTGTCTGCTTTGTCAGAGACGAAGTGGTTATAGGTATTTGAGTTTATTTCTGGAATCTCTATTCTGTTCCATTGGTCCATGTGTCTGCTCTTGTACTAGTAGCATGCTGTTTTGGTTACTACAGTCTTACAGTATAATTTGAAGTCGGGGAATGTGATGCCTCCAGCTTTTTCTTTTTGCTTAGGATTTCTTTGGCTATTCTGGCTCTTTTTTGGTTCCATATGAATTTTAGGATTGTGTTTTCTAATTCTGTAAAAAATGACCTTGGTAGTTTGGTTGGAATTTCATTGAATCTGTAGATTACTTTGGGTAATATGGTCATTTTTGGAAGGCTGAGGTGGAAGGATCGCCGGAGCCCAGCAGGTCGAGGCTGCAGTGGCTGGGAGCGGCCACTGCACTCCAGTCTGGGAGACAGAGTGAGACTCCAACTAAAAAAAAAAAAAAAAAAAGGTCATTTTAATAATGTTGATTCTTTCAGTCCATGATCATGGGATGTTTCTCCATTTGTTTGTGTCCTCGACAATTTCTTTATCCAGAGTTTTGTAGTTCTTGTAGAGATCTTTTACCTCCTTCGTTAAATATATTCCTAGGTATTTTAGCTTTTTGGCTGCTATTGTAAATAGAATTGAGTTTTTGATTTGATTCACAGCTTGGTTGCTATTGGTGTGTAGCGGTGTTACTGATTTGTGTGTATTGATTTTGTATCATGAACCTATACTAAATTCACTTATCAAGTCCAGGAGTCTTTTGGAGGAGTCTTTAGGGATCTCTAGCTATGAAATCTTATCATCAACATGCAGAGATAGTTTGATTTATTCTTCCCCAATTTGGATATACTTTATTTTTCTTGCCTGATTACTCTAGCTAGAACTTCCAATACTATGTTGAATAGTATTGAAAGTACTATTATAAAGCAAAAGTGGGCATCCTTGCCTTATTCCAATTCTGAGGGTAAATGTGTTCAACTTTTCTTCATTCAGGATGGCATTGGCTGTGGGTTTGTCATATATAGGTTTTATTATTTTGAGGAATGTTCCCTCCATGCCTATTTTGCTGAGGGTTTTTATCATTAATGAATCCTGGATTTTATCAAATGCTTTTTTTGCATTTATTGAAATGATTATGTGATTTTTGTTTTTAATTCTGTTTATGTAGTGGATCACATTTTTTGACTTGTGTGAGTTAAACCATCTTTGTATTCCTGTGATAAAACCCACTTGGTTGTGGTGTATTATTATTTTTTTATGTGCTGCTGAATTCAGTTTGCTAATGTTTTGTTGAGGTTTTTTGCATCTATGTTCACAAGGGATGGTAGTCTGTAGTTTTTTTGTTGTGTCTTTTCCTAGCTATCAGGGTGATACTGGCCTCATAGAATGAGTTAGGGAGAATTCCATCCTCTTCAATCTTGTGAAATATCTTCAGTAAAATTGGTACTAGTTTTTCTTTGAAGGTCTGGTAGAATTTGGCTGTGAGTTCATCAGGTTCTGAACTTATTTTAATTGGGAGACTTCTTTTTTTTAATGACATATTTAATTTATTGGTATTTTTGAGGAATTAGATGCACCACCGTATTACAACTGAGCCATTAATTTGTAGCTTCATCAGCATTAACTCGTTCGCTTTCATGATGCTGCTGAGGAATCAGTTCTTTCTATTGAGGTTCAAGAGAAAACCTTTTTGAGGTGTGCTAGTTTTTTTTTTTTTGTATATTCACAAACTCTTTATTCACTCTGTTAACTTTTTCGACATTCATAATATTTATTGTCTTAAGATTAGTGGTAACTGGTTTTGCTTTGTTTTTAGGTTTAAAGTGTTTTCGGCTGGCCATTTGGAGTGCACTTTTAATCCTGGCCTTTCACTCTAGGAATTTGTTCTTGGCCATCGTCTTCAGCCTCCATGTGCAGCTTCTTAAGCTCCAGCTGAATGGGAGATTTCTGATTATTGTTTCAATCTTGCTGTTTGTTATAGGTCTGTTTGGGGTTTCTATTCTTCCTGATTCATGGTTGGGGGTTGGGGGAGGGGTTGTATGTTTCCAAAAATTTATTCATTTCCTCCAGATTGTCTAGTTTGTTTGCATAGAGGTGTTCATAATAGTCTCAAATCATCTTTTGAATTTCCATCATGTCATTTCTGACTGAGCTAATTTGAATCTTCTCTCTTTGTTTCTCAATTAATCTAGCTAGAGGTCTATCAATTTTGTCTATCTTTTCAAATAATCAGCTTTTTTTTCATTGTTCCTTTGTACTGTTTTTTAAAATTTTCATTTCATTAGTTCTGCTCTGATCTTCACTATTTCTTTTCTTCTGCTTGCTTTGGATTGGGTTTGTTCATGTTTTCCTAGTTCCTTGAGGTGTGACGTTAAGTTGTTGATATGTAATCTTTCAGACTTATTAATGTAGTCCTTAAGCATTATAAGCTTTCCTCTGAGCACAGCTTTGGTTGTGTCTCAGAGGTTTTGATAACTTGTGTCATCGTTGTCATTTGTTTCAAGGAATTTTAAAATTTCCATCTTGATTTCATTGTCGACCTAAGGATCATTCAGAAGCAAATTGTTTAACTTCCATGTCTTTTTCTGGTTTCATGAGTTCTTTTTGGAGTTAATTTCTAGTTTTATTCCACTGTGATCTAAGATGTTGCTTGATATGATTTTGATTTTTTTGAATTTATTGAGACTTGATTTGTGGCCTACCATGTGATTTGTCTTGGAGAATGTTCTATGTGCTGATGAGAAAAATGTATATTCTGTAATTTTGGGATGGAATGTTCTGTAGATGTCTGCTAGTTCCATTTCCTCTTGAGTCCTGTTTAACTCCAAAGTTTCTTTGTTGACTTTCTGCCTTGATGATCTGTCTATTGCTGTCTGTGGAGTGTTTAAGTCTCCCATTATTATTGTATTGCTGTCTCTCTCTTTTTTTTTGGTTTAGTGGAATATGTTTATAAAGCTTGGGATGCTTGTATTAGGTACATATATATTTAAAATTGTAATGAGCCGGGCTTGGTGGCTCAGCCTGTAATCCCGTGCCTTGGGAGGCTGAGGTGAGTGGATTGCCTGAGCCCACGGGTTCGAGACCCACCTGGGCAGGCAAGACCTCACCTCTACCATAAATTAAAAAATTAGCCGGGCGTGGTAGCGCACGCCTGTAGTTCCAGATACTTGGAAGGCTGAGGCGGAAGGATCGCCAGAGCCCAGTAGGTTGAGGCTGCGGTGGCCGGGAGTGGCCACTGCACTCCAGTCTGGGCGACAGAGTGAGACTCCAACTCAAAAAATAAAAATAAAAAATAAAATTGTAATGTCTTCTCATTGGATTGATCCCTTTATCATTACATAATAGCCATCTTTGTCTTTTTTACTGTTGTTAATTTAAAGTCTATTTTATCTGATATGAGAATGGCTACTCCTGCTTATTTTTGGTTTCCATTTTCATGGAATAATTTCCCTCACCCCTTTACTTGAGTCTATAGGAGTCTTTGTGAGTTAAGTGGGTCTCCTGAAGGCAGCTGCTATTTGGGTTGTGTTTTTTTTTTTTCCTTTTGTCCATTCTGCCAGTCTATATCTTTTTAGTGGAGTATTAAGATCATTTACATTCAGAGTTAATAATAATATTTAAGTTTCTATTCTTTTCCCCATGCTGGTTGATATCTAGTTGCTTTATTTATTTTCTCTATTTTGTTGGTGCTCCATAAAGCCTGTGAACTTTATGGTTTCTAGCATTTTTCTACTGGTGTGTTTTGACCTTTGTTTCAGTATTTAAAACTCCTTTGAAAATTTCTTGTGGAGCTGGTTTAGTGGTGAAAAATCCCTCAGTGTTTGCTTGTCTGTGAAAGACTTCATTTCCCCTTCATTTTTGAAACTTAGCTTTCTGGGATACAAAACCCTTGGCTGACAGTTATTCTGTATGAGGAGATTGAAGAGGGGGCCCTTCTGGCTTGTAGGGTTTCTTCTGAGAGGTCTGTTGTTAGTCTGATAGGTTTCCTTTTGTAAGCTATTTGATACTTTTCTCTCATTACTCTTAAAATTCTTTCCTTTAAATTAACTTTGCATAGCCAGATGACTATATGCATTGGGGATGACCATTTTTGCAATGTATCTTCTGGGAGTTCTTTGGGCTTCTTGTGTCTGGATGTTTAGATCTCTGGCAAGTCCAGGGAAGCTTTCCTTCACTATTCCCTCAAATGGGTTTTCCAAACCTGTTACTTTCTAGTCTTCTTCAGTAACACCTGTGATTCTCAGGTTTGGACATTTTACATAATCCCACATTTCTTGGAGACTTTGTTCTGTTCTTTTGATTATTTTTTCTTTATTGTTGTCTGGTTGGCTTAATTTAAAAACCTTGTCTTCAAGTTCTGAGGTCATTTCTTCTGCTTGTTCTAGTTTACTGTTAAAACTTTCCACTGCATTTTGTACTTCCCTAATGCTTCTTTCATTTCCAGTACTTCAGCTTGGGTTTTTTTAAGGTGTTTATCTCTTTGGAGACTTTTTCATCCATGTCCCAAATAGTTTCTTAAATTTCTTTATGTTGGTTTTCAATTTTCTCCTGAAGTTCATTGACCAATTTTCTTCATCAGCCTTTTGAACTCTAAGTCCGAATATTTCAAAAATTTTGGCTAGGATTCATTGCTGAAGGATTGATGTGGTCTTTTGGGGGTGTTGGAGAACTCTGTTCTTTCTTATTATCAGAATTATTTTTCTGGTTCCTTCTCATTTGAGCAGACGATTCATTCTTATTTGAGGTTGGCAGGGGACTGACATAGGCACTGTAGGGTTCCCTTAGTTGCATATAGCCTTAGTGTGATGAATTTCTCATTTGCAAGATGTGGTAGCCCTGTGCTGTGTACCTGCACAGCTCAGGGTGGTCTGAGTGGCTGGAGTGGCTTGGAAAGTGTTAGCTGGCATTTGGGATCAGGCCTTCTCCAAAGCTGAGGTAGTGTGTCTGATGTGGTAGGTTGTACTGTTGATCTCTGGCCAGGAGGGGTGCTTGTAGGAGAAAGCTGGCTATGATGGTGGCTGTAGGGTTTTTACTAGTCTTGCTCAAAGGAAATGCCCAGCCAGCCTAGGCCAATGGCAGGTCTCTGGTAATTTCTCCAGTTTTCTGTCTGTTTTGAGCCTTCATGGGGGAATGTAGGAAAAGGAGCTGAAGCACCCCCAAGTGTGTACTCTTAGCTGCCCCAGAGGGGATTAGGAAGGAGTCCCAGGCCACTGGGGTAATGCTGTTATGGAGGGCAGGCCCAGAAGAGTTCACAAGGGGAGTGAGAGGTTGCTATGGCAATGTGTCCCATCAGGCTCCTGTCTTCACCTCAGGCAATCTGCAATCTGAATGTTAAGGTGCAGCTGGCCTCAGGGCCTGGGTGTTCTCAGGAAACCTGCCCAGCCGGGAGCTGGCTCCAGGCTCTACCCTATAAAAGTTGAGCTCCTGGGAAATGGTGGCTGGTGCTGCTTAAGACTTTTTTCCTAGATCACTCCATGGCAGAGTATGGTTGTAGGTCAGGCAGTTTCCTGTGAGCAACTGGTGTCCCACAGGACTCAGGGAGCCCTGCAAATTCGTAGCAGGAGCACCGAATACCTGTCACTCACCTTCCCCACTGTGTCTGGAGCCTATGGTGGACTGTGGTGCTGCAGGCAAGAGTCCAGTCAGTTCCAGCCCAGATTTTCTTCTTAGCTCTAAAGGGGTTATTATCACTCCTTTGGGGCGTGCTGCTGGAGCTGTTCCTCTCTGGGTGCTAAGGAACATCTATCTTGGTTTACTCTGTAGGAGAAACTCACTCTAGCTGCCTAATGTTGGCCATCTTAATCTGGAATCTCTTTTAACTTTTGAAAACTCTTACAATGTGTCTTTATCCTTTCCTGTTGCCTACTAGAGTGTTCCTTTATCTAATTTTGTCTTGTTTTTTCCTACTGCATTTAGTTATTTATTTATTTAATTTTTTGAGTTGGAGTCTCTCTCTGTCATCCAGACTGGAGTGCAGTGGCTGCTCCCAGCCACCGCAGCCTCGACCTGCTGGGCTCCGGCGATCCTTCTGCCTCAGCCTTTCAAGTAGCTGGAACTACAGGCGCGCGCTACCATGCCCGGCTCATTTTTTGATTTATTGTAGAGATGAGGTCTCGCCAAGTTGCCCAGGTGGGTCTCGAACCCATGGACTCAGTCAATCCACTCACCTCAGCCTCCCAAGGCACAGGATTACAGGCTGAGCCACCGAGCCCGGATTCTGCTTCATTTATTACTTCAATTTTTATATATCTCGTAGTCAGTTTTCTACTTTTTTCTTATAATTTTTAATCTTTAATTTTGGGTCCTAAAGTATGTAATATGTATACATATATGTATAGTGTTTATTTACAATTCTTGGCCCTTCTGTTTCAATTTTGCTTTAGCTGGTATGTGTGCTGAGCTTATTGTTTGTCTATTAGAGGAGTTCTCAGGTACCTAATTATTTGTGCCTGTGATCTCATGTTCACCTGAGTATAATGGCTGCTTTTTCTGAAATGGGTGAAGGCCAGACCCTTGACCTAGTTCCCTATATGAGTATTAGGGAGAGGGAATAGTAAGCTTCAACTCAGAGAGATTCTATATAATTATTGCCAATTATTCCTTTTCTTTTTAAATTCTTTTTCTTTTTTAAGTTGTCTATCTCTTTGGAGAATTTTTCGTCCATGTCCTGAATAGTTTAAAAAATTTCTTTATGTTGGTTTTCAATTTCCTTTTGAAGTTCATTGACCAATTTTTATCATCAACCTTTTGAACTCTATGTCTGAAATTTCAAAAATTTTATTTTGGCTAGGGTTCATTGCTGAAGGGTTGGTGTGGTCTTTTGGGGTTGTTGGAGAACTCTGTTTTTTCTTATTGTCAGAATTATTTTTCTGGTTTCTTCTTATTTGAGCAGATGATTTAAAATTAAATTATTGCTAATTATTCCTTTTCTTTTTCAGTAATAATATCTACCAGGCAACTCCACTTCAGGAATTATTATTCATTTATTCATTATTGTTTTTTTGAGTTGGAGTCTCACTCTGTTGCCCAGGCTGGAGTGCAGTGGCAGGCTCACAGCCACCACAGCCTCTACCTGCTGGGCTCAGGCAATCCTTCTGTCTCCACCTTCCAAGTAGCTGAAACTACAGGCACACACCACATGCCCAGCTAATTTTTTTGATTTATTGTAGAGATGAGGTCTTGCCAACTTGCCCAGGCTGGTCTCAAATCTGTGGGCTCAGGCAATCCTCTCACCTCGGCCTCCCAAAGTGCTGGGATTTATAGGCATGAACCACCCTGCCTGTTTTTATTTTATTTTATTTTTTAGTCAAAATCTCATTCTGTTATCCAGGCTGGAGTGCAGTGGCATGTTCATGGCCACCACAGTCTCAACTTGCTGGGCACAGGTGATCCCTCTGTTTCAGCCTTCCAAGTAGCTGGAACTACAGGCTCATGCCACCATGCCAGGCTAATTTTTTAATTTATCATGAAGATGATGTCTCCCCAAGTTGCCCAGGCAGTCTCAAACTCCTAGGCTCAGGTAATCCTCTTGCCTCCCTCTTCCAAAGTGCTGGGATTATAGGAGTGAGCCACTGTGTCTAGCTTTTTTTATTTTTAGTTTATTTTTACTTATTTATTTATTGATAACAAATGAGGTTGAGCTATATATGGATATGTTATACTTGTGTATTTACATATATAGAATATATAAAATTTACCACTATTGCTTTCTTTGTGAATAATGAATTTATAACGTTTGCCCATTTTCAGGCAATTTTTTTCACTTCGGCCTCCCAAAGTGCTGGGATTACAGACCTGAGTCACTATGCCTGGCCCAGTCTTAATTTTTATATAGCTAAAATGTCTTTGGGACATTTTATGGTCTCTGGGATTAATCCTCTATTTAATTTTAGTGATGCAAATAACAAAACCTCTGCCACATAGACAAATAAGAATCTTAAGCAAATTTGTCACTGGAATTTTATTTTATTTTATTTTTGAGTTAGAGTCTCACTCTGTCACTCAGGCTGGAGTGGTAGTGGCACACTGATTGCCACCGCAGCCTCTACTTAATGGGCTCAGGTGATCCTTCTGCCTCAGCCTTCCAAGTAGCTGGAACTACAGGCATGTGCCACCATGCCTGGTTACTTTTTTGATTTATTGTAGAGACGAGGTCTCACCAAGTTGCCCAGGCTGGTCTCAAACCCATGGGCTCAGGCAATCCTCTAGCCTCAGCCTCCCAAAGAGCTGGGATTACAGGCATAAGCCACTGTGCCTGACTGGAATTTTATTTTTTATTTGTATTTTTACTTCAAAGTGGTTTTTTTGTTTGTTTGTTTTTGTTTTTGAGTTGGAGTCTCACTCTGTTGCTCAGACTGGAGTGTAGTGGCTGCTCCCAGCCACCACAGCCTTGACCTGCTGGGCTCTGGCGATCCTTCCACCTCAGCCTTCCAAGTAGCTGGAACTACAGGTGCGCGCTACCATGCCCAGCTATTTTTTGATTTATTGTAGAGATGAGGTCTCACCAAGTTGCCCAGGTGCAAGTTGCAGTCTCAGGCAATCCACTCACCTTGGCCTCCCAAAGCACGGGATTACAGGCTGAGCCACTGAGCCCGGCCTCAAAGTGCTTTTAAAAAGGGATCTCACTACATTGCCCAATCTGGAATGTAGTGGCTATTCACAGGCAACCATAGTGCACTGCAACCTTGAACGCCTGACCTTAAGCGGTCCTTCCACCTTATCCTCCTGAATAACTGGGACTATAGGTATGCACTACTGTGCCTAGATGTTATTAAATTTTTAAATTTAAAAAACTCACACTTGCTAGTCAGGTGTGGTGGGTCATGCCTGTAATCCCAGCACTTTGGGAGGCCGAGGCGGGAGAATAACTTGAGCCCAGAAGTTTCAGACCAGTCTGGGCAACATAATGAGACTTGTCTCTACAAACATAAAAAAATTACCTGTGCCTGGTAGCACATGCCCGTAGTTCCAGCTACTTGGGAGGCTGAGGTGGAAGGGTTGCCTAAGCTGAGGAGGTCGAGGATATGGTGAGCTGTGAGCATCACACTGTACTCCAGCCTTGGAGACAGAGTGAGACCCTCGACACAAAAAAAAAAGAAAAAGAAAAAAAAAGAAAACAATATTTATAGCTATTCATTAGGATTAATATTTATAAATTAATTCATTCTTTTTCTTAGGTAAGCAATATTTTGGCTTGTGTTTTTGTTCTAGCAATTCAGGAGACTGAGGTGAGAGGATTCTTTGAGTCCAAAAATTTGAGACTGTAGTGTGCTATGATTATGGTTGTGAATAGCCACTGCACTCCAACCTGGGCAACATAACAAGTCCCTGTATAAAAGAATAAATAATTTATAATAATTGTCTGTGACTCCGGAACACCCAACAAGTTTGGCCCCCGGGGCTTGGTATGACAGCGCTGAGCCGCAGGACGAGAGCAGCAACTTGTCACTCCAGCGCCAAGCCAGGTCCTGGCGCTGTCTCAGTGCCCAGGCTCGGAAGAGGACCCAAGACCCGGTGCCAGGAAGGCGCAGGTCCAGCCTTCAGGAGCCAAATCCGGTGAAAGAAGAGGACTCCTAGGACCTGTGGAAGGGCTACACCACAAGATAGAGAGTCCTTGGCTCCCTTGAATAACCACATGAAATGCCACCCAACAAGCCTCATCCACACTGAAGTCCCACATGAAGAGACGGCAAGATGGCGACCTTTTAGATGGATCCCTGAGATTCTCCAAACACATCAAGACATTAATGGAGAGATTAAAAAGAATTGAGGAGACTCAAGAAGAAACTAGAAAGGAGCTGATATCTGAGATAACAGTAATAAAGAATACTGTGAAAGAAATAAACAATAAACTGATAACCATGGAAAGCAGAATTACCCAAGCAGAAGAAAGAATCTCAGAGCTTGAGGATCAAAATATAGAAATAACCCAAACTCTCAAGAACACAGAAAACAAGCTAAAAAAGACAGAAAAAAACCTTCAAGAGATGAGCGATTACCTCAAAAGGCCTAACCTAAGAGTAATTGGTCTGCCTGAGGCAGAAAAAGAGACAGAGACCACATTGCAACAAACCTTCCATGAGATCATTCAAGAAAACTTCCCTTATCTAATCAACGATGCAAAAACTCAAACACAAGAGATCCAAAGAACCCCTGCAAGACAACAAATGAGAAAACCAACTCCTAGACACATAATAATTTGCCTAAACAAAGTAGGCATAAAAGAAAAATTCCTAAAGGCAGCAAGAGAAAAAGGTCAGATTACCTACCATGGAAAACCAATTAGAATAGCAGCAGATTTATCTACAGAAACCCTGCAGGCTAGGAGAGCTTGGAGCCCTATCTTCAAAGTTCTAAAAGATAAACAATCTCAACCAAGAATAACCTACCCTGCCAGATTAAGCTTCATCAGTGAGGGAGAATTAAAATCTTTCCCAGATATCCAATCCCTAAGAACCTACACTGCCATCAAACCACCTCTACACGAAATACTTAAGAAAGTACTAAACACAGAAGAAAAGAGGGAAAAAAGAGCAACATTTTTCACAAGAGTACAGGAAAAAGAATAAAATACATATGAACCAACCCCCAAAACAAAAGAAAGACAGTAAACCAAGTGGAACAACTCTAAAAGAACTACATGTTAGGGATGAACTCTCACATTTCAATAATTGGCCTAAATGTGAATGGATTAAATGCACCACTGAAAAGACATAGAATGGCAAAATGGATAAAATATCACCAGGCAACAATATACTGCCTTCAAGAGATCCATCTCACTAGAAAGGACATGCACAGACTCAAAGTAAGAGGATGGGAAACAAATTTCCAGGCAAATGGAACACAAAAGAAAGGAGGAGTCGTGATCCTAATTTCAGACAAAATACCATTTAAGCTATCAAAAATTTAAAAAGATACAGAGAACCACTACATAATGATAAAAGGCTCACTCCATCAACAAGAAATATCTATCCTAAACATATATGCACCTAATATAGGTGCACCAACTTTTATAAAGCAACTCCTAGGAAAACTAAAGAAAGATATTGATTCTAACACTATCATAACTGGGGACTTTAATACCCCACTCACAACCCTCGACAGATCATCGGGACAAAAAATCAGCAACGAGATTCGGAACCTCAGTGTGACTCTGGACCAAATAGACTTAATTGATATCTACAGAACACTCCATTCAAAGACCAGAGAATACACATTCTACTCATCACCGCATGGGACATATTCCAAGATCAACCACATTCTTGGTCATAAATCAAGCATAAGCAAATGTAAAAAGACTGAAATTCTACCATGCACTTTCTCAGACCACAGTGGAATAAAAATAAACATTGACACCAACAAGGTCCCCCCAAAACCCACAAAGACATGGACACTAAACAGCATGATGCTAAACAACTCCTAGATCAATGATGAAATCAAAACAGAGATCAAAAGATACCTGGAAACAAATGAAAATGAAGAAACATCTTACCAAAATCTCTGGGACGCCTTAAAAGCTGTAGTAAGAGGGGAATTTATATCCCTACAAACACACATGAAGAAATTGGAAGGAGCACAAATTAACAGCCTAACAAGCCACCTAAGGAAAGTGGAAAAGCAAGATCACAAAAACCCTAATTTCAGCAGAAGAATCCAGATCACCGAAATAAAAGCCCAAATCCAGGACATAGAAGACAAAAAGACAATACAAAAAATCAATGAAATAAAAAGCTGGTTCTTCGAAAGGATAAACAAGATCGATGGTCCCCTAGCTAGACTGACCAAGAAAAAGAAAGATAAAACCCAAATAAGCACAATCAGAAACACAAAAGATGAAGTTACATCTGACCCTGAAGAAATACAAAAGATCATCAGAGACTACTATGTACACTTGTATGAAAACAAGCTTGAAAACCTCAAGGAAATGGAGGACTTTCTGTCATCACACAACCTGCCTAGTTTGAAACAAGAAGAAATTGAGACCCTAAATAGACCAATAACAATCAAGGAAATTGACTATGTAATAAGAAAACTACCTACAAAAAAAAGCCCCGGACCAGCTGGCTTTCCAGCAGAATTCTACAAGACATTTAAGGAGGAACTGATTCCAATCCTACTGAAGCTATTTCAGGCGATTGAGAAAGATGAAACCCTCCCCAAATCATTTTACGAAGCTAACATCACATTGATACCCAAGCCAGGTAAAGACCCAACAAAAAAAGAGAACTGCAGGCCAATATCTTTGATGAACATAGATGCTAAAATTCTCAACAAGATCCTAGCAAACCAGATTCAACAACACATCTCAAAAATCATTCATTATGACCAAGTACATAGCTATACCTAATTATATATTCATACTTATGTTAGGTTGTAGGTATCAATTTGTTATCATGGGATTTTGTTCTAATGATTATGTTACTCAAGATTGCATCTCTAAAATTTAGAAATTTAACAGACCCAGTGAAGTAATTTTGTATTGGGGATTATTGTGAAGGAAAGAGTTATTTAGTTTGTACCACTCTGAGTTCTAAAACATTTATATAAATATGTGGGCATGTGTTGAAATTTCTTTTAGAGGGGACTTTGGAAATTTCATTAAGTAAATGATGGAGGTGGTAAGATGACTGAAGAGACTTTAAGGGTAATTAGAGTTATTCTGCTTGGCTTTTAGGTATATTTTGATACAAAATATACAATTAGGTATTTCTTTTCTTTTTTTTTTTTTTTTTGAGTTGGAGTCTCACTCTGTCGCCCAGACTGGAGTGCAATGGCTGCTCCTGGCCACCGCAGCCTCTACCTGCTGGGCTCCTGCGATCCTTCCGCCTCAGCCTTCTGAGTAGCCGGAATTACAGGTGTGCGTTACCACGCCCGGCTGATTTTTTGATTTATTGTAGAGATGAGGTCTCGCCTGCCCAGGCGGGTCTCGAACCCTTGGGCTCAGGCAATCCACTCACCTCAGCCTCCCAAAGGCACAGGTTACAGGCTGAGCCACCGAGCCTGGCTGGGTATTTCTTTTAAAAAGGTGACTTTGTTAATAGACACCAGATTTGTTTTTCTTTGTTCTGGATGATGAGTTGTAAATGGATCAGAAAAAAAAAAAAGTATTGATTTGCCCACTGGCACAATAAAGGAGCATTAACTCTTTTTATATCTTTAGAAAGACATTTATTGCCCTAATGACTAAAATCAGTGGTTATAAATTAGAATGTTTTCTCTGAAGTTAGCTTTATAACAGATTCTCATTTAATCAGGAATTTTAAAGATGATGTAGTTTTAGTTCAATCTCATCTGTAATATGGGGACACAGGGGCTTGTGGGGTTAAGTAGCTTCTCAGAGGTTCATGAACAGCAAAGCCTGCTGTTGTTATTTTTTTATTTTTTTGAGTCAGAGTCTCCCTCTGTCTCCCAGGCTGGAGTGCAGTGGCACACTCACGGCCACTGCAACCTTGACCTGCTGGGCTCAGGAGATCCTTCTGCTTCAGCCTTCCAAGTAGCTGGAACCACAGGCATGCACCACCACATCTGGCTAATTTTCTAATATATTGTTGAGACGAGGTCTTGCCAAGTTGCCCAAGCTGGTCTTGAACATCTAGGCTCAGGCAGTCCTCGCCTCTACCTCCCAAAATGCTGGGATAACAGAGGTTAGCCACTGTGCCTGGCCTAAGTGAATACTTTTAGAAAAGAGATGTGATGATGAAGTCCACCAGGGAGATGATTGGGAAGAGGTAGGGGTTTGCATGGGGGCTGAGAGGAAGCAATTTATCATGCACACAGGGTCTCCCACAATTGCTCCATCCTTCTCATAAGGATATGCTTTGGTCAGAGGTTTTCAAATTCACCTGATGTTGGGCCAATGTGATATCCTGTAGATTCACTGGTATCTCATGTGTCTGCTCCTTGCTTCCTGTTCTGCTGCTGTATCTGGGTTTTAGCCATCCGCCACCTCTTGCTTGGAAGGTGTCAGTGGTCTCCTCATTGGTCTCACTACTAGTGCTATTCTTCTTCTAGCCATTTTCTATGCCACTTCCAGTACCTTCCAAAAAATCAAGTCTTATTCCATTACCTTTCCCTGTTGGAAGCCCTGCAAAGTCTCTCAACTGTCTTCAGGATAAAGTTTTAAATTCTTAGTCTGGTAGTTGATTTCTAGCCTCTGCCTTCTTTCTTACCTATGTCTTTCATTGCACTCCCCTGACTGCTCCCATGCTTCAGTCAATCATGCATTCAGTAGGTCTTCCTGAGCATCTACTATGCACCAGGGAATGTACTGCATGCTGGGATATAATGGGAACAAAGCAGTGTTCCCAAAGGAGTAAAACTTGGCCATTCATGTTTTTTGTTTTTTGTTTTTTGAGTTGGAGTCTCACTCCGTTGCCCAGATTGGAGTGCAGTGGCTGCTCCTGGCCACTGCAGCCTCGACCTGCTGGGCTCCGGCGATACTTCTGCCTCAGCCTTCCAAGTAGCCAGAACTACAGGCATGCGCTACCATGACCGGTTGATTTTTTGATTTATTGTAGAGATGAGGTCTCGCTGCCCAGGCGGGTCTCGAACCCGCGGGCTCAGGCGATCCACTCACCTCAGCCTCCCAAAGGCGCGGGATTACAGGCTGAGCCACCGAGCCCGGCTGGCCATTCATGTTTTAATCAGGAATCAGGACCAGACTGACTCTTCTGGTCTCTCTATCATGAACCTAGTAGCACAAACTCAAACCACACGTCCTTATGTGATGTAATCGTTTAACCTATATCATAACTTAGTATAGTCTGAGGTAAAAAGATCCTTGTTTGTTAAATAGTTCAGCCAATGGAAAGACAAGCCACAAACGGTAATATATTTGTAAATCACATCTAATAATGGACTGATATTCAGAATATGTAAAGAAGTCTCAAAACTCAAACATAAGAAAACAAACAAAGGAATTTAAACATGGGCAAAAGATGTGGACACTTTGTCAAAGAAGATGTACTATGGGCAAATAGGCACTTGAAAAGTTGTTCATCACTGATCATTGGGGAAGTGTCAATTAAAACCACAGGCAGGCTGGGCATGACGGCTCACACCTGTAATCTCAGCACTTTGGGAGGCAGAGATGAGAGGATTGCCTGAGCCCAGGGTCTCGAGATCAGCCCGGGCAACTTGGTGAGACTTCATCTCTACAATAAATTTTTAAAAATTAGCCAGGCATGGTGGTGCGCACCTGTGGTTCCAGCTACTTGGAAGGCTGAAGTGGAAGGATTGCCTGAATCCAGCAGGTCGAGGCTGCGGTGACCGTGAGCAAGCCACTGCACTCCAGCCTGGGTGACAGAGTGAGACTCCAACCCCCCCAAAACCAAACCAAAACAAAACAAAAGCACGGGCAGATACTTCTCACACCTATTAGAATGGCTAAAATTAGGAAACAAAAGAAAATATGTTGTAGGACTTGGTAATGGTCCTGGGGACATCTTGATTCCACAGTGAGTGGCTGATTTGCTTTTTCCTTGACTTCCTGTTTCCTGGGGACAAGTCTGAATATACTAGAAACCCAGTCAGGAATGAACAACAAAAAAACAATACAAGTTAGTGAAATACATTGGAAAAACATGAACATTTCCTAAGTTTTCTGGGCTCTTTCTTGATTACGATGCAAGGAGAATGGGACTAGTTCTTGGACTCTAACTTATTCTTATTTTTGGTTTTGATTTTCTTGCTTTAATCAATTGGAACATTATTCCATTTTCCCTGAGCTGAATTTTAGAATTTCCCAGAATGCATCTGGATGCAGATCTACGGGAACAAAATATTTCCAATCTTTATATTTTTCTACATTAAAATAGGACCAGGATTTCTCTGTGGGAGTCAACAAGAGGGCTCGCCTTCTGGAGAAGCACGGAAGAGAGAGAAAGGGGCCTCCTTTCCCCTCCTCTGGTTCGATGACTTGGCGGAGGGAGGGTGGGGCAGAGGCCAAGACGCAGCGTTTCCTGAGCCCCAGCCCTTATTGGAGCTGACTGCCAGCACTTTCTCTTCCTGCAGTGAAGGCCAGCATTCTTCCACAATTCCACAGCTGACCCTGCCACACAGATTAATTTATTTTTCCTGAATCCATCTTGTCAAAAAATTCCAGGGCCAGGACCCTCACTATTTCCAAGCCAACCTTTCACCATAGTGTCTCCCAGCGATGTTCTTAAGGAAGTGAGAAATGTGGTTGTTTCACACCAGCTGACTCAGTTGACCCAGGACAGGTTGAGGTTAGTTATGCAACTGCTGCCGTGATGGGCCATGTGAACCAATGTTTTCTCAACTAAGCCAGTGAGGTGGCAGCTCCAGAGGGACCCGCCAGGTACCCACCTGAACTCTCTCGCTGGCCCCCTATGATCTCAGAGCCTCAAGGTTAACCACCTCCCGTCTTTGCCTAGAATTTGCCCCAAGCCCTGACTTCTCATGGTGGGTGAGGTGTTTCCCATATGAGGCTTATGTTCCTAGCTGCATTTCTTTGGAAACCTTCCAGGGTGCCTAACATCATACCTAGCATACACATTTGCTCACCACAAGTGCGGGGCTTATAGCCCATTTCATCTTAAAAAAAAATACACACAAACACACACACACACACACACACACACAACACATGCGTGTGTGTATTTTTAAATTTTTGTTTGTTTGAGTTGGAGTCTCATTCTGTCACCCAGGTTGGAGGACAGTAGCACGCTCCCGATCATTGCAGCCTCTACCTGCTGGGCTCAGGTGATCCTTCTACCTCAGCCTTCCAAGAGTTGGAACTACAGGCATGTGCCACCATGCCCAGCTAATTTTTTTTATTTTTTGTAGAGATGAGATCTTGCCAAGTTGCCCAGGTTGGTCTCAAACCTGTGGGTTCAGGCAATCTTCTTATCCCGGCCTCCCAAAATGCTGGGATTATAGGTGTGAGCCACTGTGCCTGGCTATTTTTAAGTTTTAAAATGTGGGGTACAATTCAGGGTTAAGTATACAAATGTTCATTATGCAGGTACCCTTGTTGATGAGGTTCCTCCCCCACAGAGAATCCCACTACTGCCAATCCTGCCCCCCTGGCAATTTTGCATTACTGCCAATCTTTTTCTTATAGTATTAGATAATTGTTCAAGGTCCACTTATGAGTGAGAACATGTGATACTCAGTTCTTTGTTTCTGTGGTAGATCACTCAGTATTTTAGATGCTGAGAGCATAGATCTGATTGTAGACAGGCAGGCGCCTCTTGGCCTCAGGGTCTCTAAACTCTGTGAGGCTTGGCTGGCTGTTTCTAGACGTTTACTATCCCTGCTGGTGTGTTTCCTTTGCCCACCTGCGACTATCTCTGCCTCCCCGAGTTTTGCTGCCATTTAGTAGTCTTGACAACGATAATGATCATGGCAACAAGAGAATTGAGAGACAGTACAGTCTAGTGTGGATTCTGTGGGCAGACTACCCGAGTTTACAGTCTGCTGCTGCTTATGTGACCATGAGCAAGTTGCCTGACCTCTCTGTGCCTCAGTTTCTCATCTGTGATACAGGGATAATAGTCTCTTTCATAGCGTTGTCATGAATTGAAAGTGAGTTAATGTATGAAAGTTCTTAAAACTTCATTATATCATCTATTATTATTATTATTGGTGATATAACTACAATTTATTGAATGCTTACTAAGTGCCAGGCACTACTAGGAAGAGTACCTCACATGGTGATTTTATTTATTTATTTATTTAGTAGGGGCTCACTCTGTCACCCAGGCTGGAGTGCAGTGGCACAATCCTGGCTCACTGGAACCTCGATCTCCTGGGCTCAGGTGATCCTTCCACCTCAGCCTCCCAAGTAGCTGGGACTACAGACACATGCTACCACACTTGGCTAATTTTTTATTTTATTTAAATCCTTATAGCAACCTTGTGAGAGGAGTGTCTTTATCCTCATTTGACAGATAAGGGCAGTAAGAATCAGTAACTCACTCTACTAGTGATAGAACCAGGATTCAAAATTAGGGCTGCCTGCATCTGAAGCCTTGACCTTAACAGGTTTGCTAATACATCTGCTCATATCAACTTGGTTATTCACAAATATGGTCCATTTGTTCTTATCGCTAACTTTCCTTTTAATCTGGATTTAGGGAGAAATGCAGAGACCTGATTTTTTTCTCTGCTTACACAAACTCTTTTCTCCCATTATGGTTAGCAAAAATATTTTGCCAACATTTTGGAGCAAATGAAGGTTGAGGCAATCATCTCCATCACAGCCTTCAAGGTCATCAGGATGGCATGACTGGACTCCTCGGGGAGGTGATTGTGTTTGTTTGTTTGGTTTTTTTTTTTTGAATCGGAGTCTTACTCTGTCACCCAAGCTGGAATGCAGTGGCATGCTCACGGTCGCCGCAGCCTCGACCTGCTGGGCTCAGGCCATCCTTCCGCCTCACCCTTCCAAGTAGCTGGAACTACAGGCATGCACCATCACGCCCGGCTAGTTTTTGTTGATTTATTGTAGAGATGAGATCTCACCAAGTTGCCCAGGCTGGTCTCGAACCTGTGGGCTCAGGCAGTTTTCTCACCTCAGCCTCCCAAAGTGCTGGGATTTTAGGCATGAGCCATCACAGCTGGCCAGGGAGGTGGGTGTTTGTAAAGGCAAGGCTACCCAAGGTGGGAGGACGCTTTGGCCAGCTGGGGAGCCTTGGTGGTTATACTTTTGTCTTTATTTCCAAACTGCTTCCGTGACTGGTTGATCAAGTTGTCTAGAGTCAGGGGCAGCAGACATATTTGATGCCCACACATATGATCTCATGAGCTTGTGGTATCTGACCTGGGATTAACTGTTTCTTTCTGCACTTATTGAGCAAGTTCGGAAAGTCACTTAATCTCTCTGAAGTTCTCTGAAAACAAAAAGAATAACAATTTATCGGATTTTGAGGGAATTTAAAAATATATGTGAAAAAATACACTTGAAAGCTCTTAGCAAGCATTTAAATGTTTGTTTCTTTGGTTCCAGTCTATAGCCACAAATGTCGGCAAGACTTACAAAGAACAACAGAAGGATATTTTGTGTATTAGATTTAACCATTATCACTAAGTAAAACACATTCACCACGTGTCCTTCCACATTATGATAATTGAGTGCTAGCCAGGCACTAGGCTTGGCGAATTAAATTCTTACTGATCCTCCTAGCTACCATGGAAGTTAGGAAATTTCTCCATTTTGCACATGAGGAAACTGAGATTCAGAGGAATAAAATTTGCTCAAGGAGCCGGGCTCGGTGGCGCAGCCTGTAATCCCGTGCCTTTGGGAGGCTGAGGTGAGTGGACTGCCTGAGCCCGCGAGTTTGAGACCCGCCTGGGCAGCTTGGCGAGACCTCATCTCTACAATAAATAAAAAAATTAGCTGGGCATGGTAGCGCGCGCCTATAGTTCCAGCTACTTGGAAGGCTGAGGCGGAAGGATTGCTGGAGCCCAGCAGGTCGAGGCTGCGGTGGCCGGGAGCGGCCACTGCACTCCAGTCTGGGTGATAGAGTGAGACTCCAACTCAAAAAAAAAAAAAATTAAAAAAAAAAAAAATTTGCTCAAGGTCGTACAACTGGTTAGTAGCAGAGTCAAGACTGATTCACCTGACTGTAAAGCAATGCCATCTTTACATAAAAGGGATAGAACAAATGTCATTCATTCAAATGTGTGTTGATCATTTGATATGTGCTTGGCACAGTATTAGATTCTATGTGTATAATACAATATGAAATAACTGAAAATTCTGGAAAAAATATAAAAGAAATTTTTTTTTTGATTTGGAGTCTCGCTCTGTCACCCAGGCTGGAGTGCAGTGGCATGCTCATGGCCACCACAGCCTTGACCTGCTGTGCTCCAGTGATCCTCCCACCTCAGCCTTCCAAGTAGCTGTGACTACAGGCGCATGCCACCACGACTGGCTAATTTTATGATTCATTGTAGAGACAAGGTCTCACCATGTTGCCCAGGTTGGTCTTGAACCCATGGACTCAGGTCATCCTCTTGCCTTGATTTCCCAAAGTGCCGCTATTACAGGCATGAACCACCATGCCCAGCTAACATAAATATTTTAAATTGTATGACTGAAGTCATAAAAGTGAAAAGGAAATCCCCCAAAAGAGGACACTAAAAAACAAAATGGTAAATGTTTGGGCTGATGCTGGGTGTGTTTTTGGGATGGAGTGATTTGTGGTCTCCCTGAACTGGAAGCAAGGCTTTTAATAAGGAAAGGAGGTGATCTGAGACATATATAAATCTGGAAGACTCAGAAGGTCACATTCATTGGGCGCAGTGGCTCATGCTTACACTCCCAGCACTTTGGGAGGCTGAGGAGAGAGGATTGCTTGAGTCAGGAGTTCAAGGCCAGCCTGAGTAACATAGGGAGACTTTGTCTCTACCATAAATAAAAAGAAATTAACTGGGTGTGGTGGCACATGCCTGTAGTCCCAGTTACTGGAGAGGCTGAGGCAGAAGGATTGACTGAGCTCAGGAGGTCAAGATTACAGTGAGTTAGGACTGTGCCACTGCACTCCAGCCTGGGTGACAGGGTGAGACCCCTGACTCAAAAAAACCCATTAAACTAAATTTTTTTTAAAAAGGGTCACACTTTCAATGAAAGGATGGACTTGAGGAGGGGGGATTAACCCCTCAGCAAAGTAAGACAATAAGAAACTTGACCTGGGACCTGGGTGGAATAAGATGTGTCTTATGAAAATTTATATACTGGCCAGGCGCAGTGGCTCATGCCTGTAATCCCAGCACTTTGGGAGGTGGAGGTGAGAGGATTACTTGAGCTCAGAGGTTCGAGGCCAGCCTGGGTAACATGGTGAAACCTCGTTTCTACAATAAATAAAAAAAAAAATTAGTTGGGCATGGTGGTGGACACCTGTAGTTCCAGCTCTTTGACAGGCTGAAGCAGAAGAACCCCTTGAGCCCAGCAGGTCGAGGCTGTGGTGGCTGTGAGCACGCTACCACACTCCAGCCTGGGCAACAGAGTGAAACTACAATCATCCTCCCAAAATCCACAACAGTGAGTCTCTTACACGGGTTTGGGGTTTAAACTGATGTACTCATGTGGTCCAGGAGCCCCCAAAGCCAACTCACTGATACAAATTAGTGCTTCAGTGATATTACCCCTGGAGCACCTGGTGGAAGCAAATGCAAAACTGATCAGGAGGAATCACCATCAATCTGGGCTGCTGGGAGTCATTCAGATCAAGCCCCATAGAACATGAGCTCACAATGCCAAGTCAACCCCCTTCCCCCCCGACACACTACCATGAATCAGCATCAGTGCACATAGTGGTTGTCAATGTCATGGAGCAGCAAAAGTTTGAAGACTCCATAGACTGAACTGATCTGGGGTTGGCTGCAAGTGGATAAGTGGCATTTTTGGCATGCACAAAGACAGGGAGGTGGGTCTTTCCAAGCTTCAGGATGTTGAGAGGTGAAAGCCAGCTGGAGGTGAAAGTTTTGTTGAGGGGTTTGTGAGAAACGAAAAGGAAATATTAAATTGAAGCCAAGTTGTGAAGGACTTTGAATGTCTTACCAAAATAAGGAGAGCAGACATGATGAAAGTTTTGAAAGACATCTTTCCAGAATGTCCAGGGTTGCTTAGAAAATGCAAGGAAGTAGCCGGGCCTGATAGCGCATGCCTGTAGTTCCGGTTACTTGGAAGGCTGAGGCAGAAGGATCTCCAGAGTCCACCCGGAATTGTTGCTGGGGTGGCCGTGAGTGTGCCACGGCACTCCAACGTGGGCAACAGAGTGAGACTCCAACTCAAAATAAAAATAAAATAAAATAAAATAAAAGCAAGGAAAAGGAATTAGAAAGGTAGGCCAGGGTTGATATCTGGTGGGAGAGGTGGCAAGTAAGGACAATGGATAGGCAAAGGAGTAGCCCAATTTGGAGTCTGAGCTGGAGGAAAGCATATGGATGCCCTTATTTAATCCAAAAGTGGGGCACTCCTCTGAGATGACTTGTAGGGGTCACTCTGGGGCAACAATTTGTTTATTAGAGTTCACTCAACTTGACTTCATATGTGCTTTCTTTGAAAAACTAAATCTGTAGCTTTGACAAAAACAGGGGAGCTTTTTTTGAAAGATAGACTTGGCCGGGCTCGGTGGCTCAACTGGTAATCCCAGTACTTTGGGAGGCCGAGATGAGTGGATTGCCTGAGCCTGTAGGTTCAAGACCAACCTGGGCAACTTGGCGAGACCTCATCTCTACAATAAGTCCAAAAAAAAAAAGCTGAGTGCAGTGGTTCAAGCCTATAGTCCCTGCACGTTGGGAGGCCAAGTCTAGAGGATCGCCGGAGCCCAGCAGGTCGAGGCTGCGGTGACCGTGAGAGTACCACTGCACTCCAGCCTGGGTGACAGAGTGAGACTCCAACTCAAAAAAAAAAGAGACTTTATTTTTTTAGAACTGTTTTAGTTTCATGGCAAAATTGAGAGGCGGGCACAGAGAGTTTGCATATGTCCCCTGTCCCTTAAGTCTCCCCATGACCAATATCGCCCTCTAGAGTAGTACTTGTATTACATTTGATGAAACTACGTTGAAAAGTAGAACTTTTTCAAGAAAGCGTTTATTCTATTTTTGCGCTGCTTCCTAATCAGCAGATATTTTGATTTGTTTTTTACTCACTTTTATTTGTTTTGTATTTCTTATTTTTAGAGACGGGGTTTTGCTGTGTTGCCCAGGCTGGTCTTGAACTCCTGGCCTCAAGTGATCCTCCTGCCTCTGCCTGCCAAAATGGTGGGGTTACAGGTGTGAGCTGCTGCTTCTGGCCCTTTGTTTTATTTTTTAAAGCAAAGAAGTAAGCTAAAGCCTTGGGCCCACAAACCCTGGGTGAGTAGGTATTGGGATGGTATAGTTTTCCCTGTAGAGAATCACCCACAAATAGGTGCTTAATGCCTACTCTTCTTTTGAGAGGAGTATGATAACCATTAGTCATTCCCTCCAGAGAACACTGTCCAGCATATTGACAGCTTTCTGAGGTCAGCTTCATCCCTTTCAGATCTTTAGTCGACAAAATCTAAAGGAAACCTCCAGGCTGGGTGAGACCTGTCCAACCGCCTGAGGACAGATTGATATCAAAACGAGAGCTTGATTTATTCCACAAATATTTATTGCACAATACTGAGTGTGGAGTTTGTGTGTTAGAGACAGCATGCTTACAGAAGAGAATGGGTTCCTTTGTCTGGTCTAACCATCTTTTCTGTCCTCTGCTGGGGCTGTGATTTCCATTCAGCAGCCAGGGGACAGCCAAAGAGGCTGAACCCGAACAGAAGAAAGGCTGAGGAGGATTTGCATGTGGTTCGTGTTGGGTGTGCTCTAATCCAGTTTTGTTTCGTCCTTGGCAGAGGAGGTAAAATGAACAGTAGGGATGCAGGGGTACTGGAGCCGAAACTTCTAGAAGATGCAAATTGATAAATAAACACTAAAACAATGAGGCTCCGCTAATCCTCTGACAAAGGACAAATTGCTAATCTACCCTCCCTGCCAGGAAGGCTGCCTCGGTTGAACAAAGGCAGCATTTATAGCTTATGTTTTATTTGTCAACTGGCAGCGCTGGTCAGTTAAAAGGATTTACTCTCACCTGCCTCCGAGCGGAGGGGAGGAGGCGGCAGGTAATCCTTTCTTTCTCCAAACGTCTCAGGGAAATGGTCACCTGATCTGACCAGGAAGGGCCTTGGAGGATGTACCAAATTTTAGCCACTTTAGAGTAACTGCCAGGTTGCTCTTTGACAATAGGGCCAGTGTGTGAAGGGGAAGGGGCTGGCGGCGGCAAGCTTGTCCCGCTCAGGATGTACACAAGGCCTCGGGTTTCCCGGCCTCTTTTCAGGGCGTGAGGCCTTCTCTGGGGAAAGGTGACTGTCAGCGCTCCTAGGTGCCAGCGATGCTCTGACAAGGTGTCTGTCACCCGGCTCCTTGCTCTGGGACAGAGTCCACAGTCTGTCTCCCTATGGACTCTGTCCCCGTCTCGCTTCCCCCCAAAAGGCTGTCACCCTGCTCAAGGTGTCAGTTCATTCATTATTCCAACTGACCTGCAGAGGAGCGTCTGGCACGGAGGTGACACCCGCAGACAGTGTTGGCCCAAAGCTAATCACTGGGATAATCACAGATAAGTCCAGGCCCCAGTGGCCTCTGGCCTCCTTTATCCTCGCTCGGGCTCTGCCTCCTGTCAGCCTACTTCCTCCACCTCAAATGTCAAGGAGTCTTTCTGGCTGGGCTGAAGTGCAGGTCCCCAAGGAGGAAGTGGTAAGTTTTCTGGAGTTCTTGCTCTCTAAAGTTACACCCTGCTGTGATGTCACACACAGGAGTCGTGCACAGCTTGGGTCTCTCTAAGGGGTTAGAATTCTGAAACATCTGCACACTCCCTAGACTGAGGACCAGGGAAGGCTGTTGAAATCATTTTTGGAGCTTGCTACTAAAGAAGGAATGATTTCAAATATGGACTAAGAGGGAACCGAGAATGAGTGGAAGTTACAGAGACATGGGCTTTTGAGAAGGGACCAAGGGAGCTGTTTAGAGGCTTCCCCACCATCAGGGAATGCAAGATTGGTCACATCCTCCTTCCAAGGGAGACTCAGGACACAGACTCTTGATTCCCCGACCATCTGACTGTCTGGCAGACTCCAATTGTCTACCTCACGGCTCCAACTCAAAAGCCACTACCTGGGACTTGATCTCCAGGGAACAGTCACTCGGGGTGGGGTAAGGGTGGGTCAACAGGGCTGAACTGATGTAAACCTTGTCTGGCTCTGAGGTTTAGCTCACAAAGTCCTCTATCCTCTGTAAAGGACACTCTTCTTGCCCCTACTGGTTTTTTTTTTTTTTTTGAG
>NW_007087146.1:226306-231179 GCF_000164805.1 Carlito syrichta | reverse complement strand
ACCTGCTGGGCTCAGGCAATCCTTCCACTTCAGCCTTCCAAGTAGCTGGAACCACAGGCGCGAGCCACCACGCCTGGCTACTTTTTAATTTATTGTAGAGATGAAGACTTGCCAAGTTGCCCAGACGGGTCTTGAACCCGTGGACTCAGGCAATCCTCTTGCCTCCACCTCCCAATGTGCTAGGATTACAGGTGTGAGCCACTGCACCCGGCTCACCCCTCCTTTGAAGTCTCCCCTCTAATGCCTTTTCTGATGGTGGTAGAAATACCATATCCCCCATGTTCCTGAAGCTTCTCTTATCCACGTCTTCCTTGACATTGGTGTGGCCAAATCCACTTTCTAGTCGCGCAGTGGCGCCATTTGGCAGTTGACCTCTTTCCCTTTGATCCTCTCTCTTCCTGGCCTCCCACCCTGAAATAGACTGATTCTGCTCCCTCCTCTCAAACCCCTCCACTGGCTCCTGCAACAGGGCCCAGATGGAAATTCCTTGGAGGGGAGTTTCCTGAAACCTCTGTCTCTGCCCTGGCCCAAAGTATGTTTCCTCTCTTAGTCACTCATAGCATCCTGTTCTTTCTCCCCAGATGCCTCCATTTTTGCCTATATTTGTATAGCTTTACCATCTGATTCCCTCTTTCAGGCTAAACTCCCTGTTGGAGACCATGTCTATGTTATTCAGATGTTGTACTGATTCCTTGCATGGGACTTGGAGCATAGTAGGTGCTCAGGAAACACGATGAATGAGTGAATGGGTGGATGAATGCATGCTTACAATGTACTAAGTATGATGCTAAGCACTCCAATATGACTTAATCCTTCTGTAGATCTTATGAAGCAAGTGCTGTGATTGTTTTACAGATGAGGACACTGGGGTTTAGAGAGGTTAAGTGCATTGCTTAAGGTCACAGTTGGTGCCAGTGCTGAGATTAGACCTCAAATCTGTCTGAGCCCAAGCTCTAGACTTTTCCTTCTCTTGCATGTTGGGGGAGGTGGGGTTGTATTCCAACCTTGTTTTCAGCATATCGGTTTCTTACTCAAGAACCTTGGTGGAGACGGGCCTCATGCCCGTAATCCCAGCACTTTGGGAGACAGAGATGAGAGGACTGACTGAGCCCAGGGGTTAGAGACCAGCCTGGGCAACTTGGCGAGATCTCGTCACTACAATACATTAAAAAATGAGCCAGGCATGATGGCGCATGCCTGTGGTTCCAGCTACTTGGAAAGGCTGAGGTGGAAGGATCGCCTGAGCCCAGCAGGTTGAGGCTGTGGTGGCCATGAGTGTGCCACACTGCGCTCTAGCCTGGGCAACAGAGTGAGACTTCTTCTCAAATAAAAAAAAAAACCAAAACCAAAACCTTGGTGGTTTCCTATTATCCATTGTGTCTACACCCAACTCTTTGTCTAACTTCAGGGCTAGAAACTGATGTTTCTTTACTCTTTAACACAGAATTTAAACTTCAGATAAGCCAATTAAGGACAGGCTAAGGAGGGTGAGCTTCTATTTTCTTCATGTTTGCCTAGGTAGCTAAGTATGCAGGCTCTTGTGTGGGTTCACATTCTGGCTTCATCACACCTGGACCCTCCCTCTTTTGTTTTACTTTTAATTTGAGAGGCTCTTTAAAACTGTAACCCTACCTAATCTTATGCAAAAAATGTATCTTACTTAAGGATGTAATGCAAATTTTAGTTGAAAGGCAGAGAGATAGCTGGCATTTCTTTCTTTTTTTGGAGTTGGAGTTTCACTCTGTCACCCAGACTGGAATGTAGTGGCATGCTCATGGCCACCACAGCCTCGACCTGCTGGACTCAGGATCCTTCCGTCTCAGCCTTCCAAGCTGCTGGAATTATAGGCATGCGCCCCCCCATGCTCGGCTAATTTTTTTATTTATTGTAGCACCAAGTTGCCCAGGCTGGTCTCGAACCCATAGGCTCAGGCAATTGTCTCACTTCGGCCTTCCAAAGTGCTGGTACTATAGGTGTGAACCACTGCGCCTAGCCAGCTGGCATTTCTTAAACCCTTCTCTTTCTTAATTCTCTATTCCAGAGGCCTATTTAACTCTTTAATTGTTATATAATTATATGTTATATACGTATGTTATAAAATAGATATATGTTAACTGTGACCTTAAGCAATGCACTTAACTTCTCTAAGCTTCAGTTTCCTCACTGGGAATTCCTCAGTTGGGAATTGATGTAAGATTACTAGGGAAATGCAAATCAAATCAAAATATATGCCACTTCAAATTCATTAGGATGACTATTATAGAAAAACAAAAACAAAACAAAATAACAGGTTTTAGTGTGGATGTGGAGAAATTGGAACACTTGTGCATTGTTGGTGGGAATGTAAAATGGTATAGTCACGATGGAAAAGAAAAATATTTTTTTAGTTTCTGAAACAATTAAACATAAATTATCAAATGATTGAGCAGTGAGAGTAAACCCAAAATATTGGCAGTAGAGACTTGAAGAGATATTTATATATCCATGTCAATAAGTAGCATTATTCATGATAGCCAAAAGGCAAAACAACCCAAGTGCCTATCAACAGATGAACAGACAAACAAAATGTGATGTATACATGCAGTGGAATGTTATTCAGCCCTAGACAGAAATGAAACTCTGAGAGGTGTTATGACATGGGTAAACCTTAAAAACATTATGCAAGGCATGGCTCGGTGGCTCAGCCTGTAATCCCAGCACTTTGGGAGGCCAAAGCGAGTGGATTGTCTGAGCCCGCGGGTTCAAGACCAGCCAGGACAATCTGTTGAGCCCCCACCTCTGCAATAAATTAAAAAATTAGCTGGGCGTGGTAGTGTGCGCCTGTAATTCCAGCTACTTGGAAGGCTGAGGCGGAAGGATCTCTGGAGCTCAGCAGGTTGACACTGGGGTGGCCCTGAGTGTGCAATGGAGGGCGACGGTCCTGGGCGACGGAGGGAGACTCCAATTAAAAAAAATAAGACAAATTTAATGTCATGTATATTTTACTACAATAAAAAAAGAAATTGGCTAGGCGTGGTGACTCATGCCTACAATCCCAGCACTTTGGGAGGCTGAGGTGAGAGGACTGCCTGAGTCCACTGGTTCGAGACCAGTCTGGGCAACTTGGTGAGACCTCATCTCTATAGTAAAAAAACCCAAAACAAACAAACAAAAAACTAGCCGGGTGTGGTGACACATGCCTGTAGTTCCAGCAACTTGGAAGGCTGAGGCAGAAGGATCAACTGAGCCCAGGAGGTCGAGGCTGTGGTGGCCATGAACATGCCACTGCACTCCAGCCTGGGCGAATGAGTGAGACTCCAACTCAAAAAAAAAAAAAAAGAAAGAAAGAAAGAAGGAAAGAAATCAATACATACCAGGCACTACTTTAGGTATTTTATATGTATTAACTCATTTAATTTTTACAGCATTCTAGGCTAATAATAATTAGCCATAATAATTAACCCATTTGGGTAATCCTAGAATAAATGCCATTTTGACATAATAATCTGTAATGTAATATGCTGCTTTAATTCGATTTTCTTTCTTTCCTTTTTGTTGGAGTCTTACTCTGTCACCCAGGCTGGAGTGCAGTGGCATGCTCACAGCCACCGCAGCCTTGACCTGCTGGGCTCAGGCTATCCTTCTGCTTCAGCCTTCCAGGTAGCTGGAACCAGGGGAAGGGGCACCATGCCTAACTGATTTTTTTTGTGATTTATTGTAGAGATGAGGTCTCGCTATGTTGCTCAAGCTGTTCTCAAACTCCTGAGCTCAGGTAATTCTCTCGCCTCTCCCTCCCAAAGTGCTGAGATTACAGGCATGAGCCACTGCGCTGACCGAAATCGATTTCTTGTTTATTTATTTTGAGTTGGAGTCTCACTCTGTCGCCCAGACTGAAGTGCAGTGGCCGCTCCCGGCCACCACAGCCTCGACCTGCTGGGCTCCGGCGATCCTTCCGCCTTCCAAGTAACTGGAATCACAGGTGTTTACCACCACGCCCAGCTAATTTTTTGTATTTATTGTAGAGATGAGGTCTTGCCCAGGCTGGTCTTGAACCCGTGGACTCAGGCAATCCTATTGCTTTCCCCTCCCAAAGTGCTGGATTACAGGCATGAGCCACCATGGCTGGTTGGAAAAATGATTTTAAGTGACTTCTTACATAACATATTTATAATTAAGGTTAATTAAGTTTGTATTAGAGAGTTACTTTTGGAATCCTGGAGTCAAGTTCTGCTACTGAAAAGGCCAAGGAGAGTTCTCTAATATCTTTATGCAGTGCTTCTTGCAATGAGGGACTTATTGTTATTTTTAAAAAAATAATGATTCATCAACTCTTGCAAGAAATACTCAACTGCTACCCGGAAAAACTCAGGTCACTCTATAAAAATGATACCTGCACACGTATGTGTATCGCAGCATTTTTCACAATAGCAAGAAAATGGAACCAACTGTGCTGCCTGTCAAAAGAGGACTGGATTAAAAAAATGTGGTACATACATACAATGGAATATTATGCAGCTATAAAGAAGAACAAAATCATGAACTTCACAGCAACCTGGATGGAATTAGATGTTATAATACTGAGTGATCTCTCACAGAAACAAAGAGCTGAGTGCCATATGTTCTCACTCATAAGTGGACCTTGAATAAACCATATTACTGTAGGAAAGGGATTGAAAGTATCGGGAGCCGGGCTCTGTGGCTCAGCCTATAATCCCGCGCTTTGGGAAGCTGAGGTGAGTGGATTGCCTGAGACCGCGGGTTCGAGACCTGCCTGGGCAGGCGAGACCTCATCTCTACAATAAATCAAAAAATTAGCAGGGCGTGGTAGCGCGCCCCTGTAGTTCTGGCTACTTGGAAGGCTGAGGCGGAAGGATTGCCGGAGCCCAGCAGGTCG